>NC_082706.1:157920860-158223020 GCF_030144855.1 Hypanus sabinus
TTCTGATCTTCTAATCTTTGCAATCTTATTGATCATATCAAAAGTTTTTAGAAAATCCAACTGTCTCCCCTGATGTTTTCTATTATTTACATCCTCAAAGCCTACAAGAAATCAGTCATGCAATCTTCATGCACCTTCTTTAAACTACAAAAAACAGGGTGTTCATTTTTAGTCATTGGACCTTAAGAGTTAAAGATTCATATGGCATTCACCTGCCTTCCTTCCTGATAATATTTGTCAGTGTCGCATAATTTTGGACTCAATAAGTGCCAGGGATTAATTTGTTTTGAGTCCTTTTAGTCTATCTAGAATTTGTATCTAATATATATAAAACTGTAAAATTAATTGGTTAGAGATGATATATTGTTCATGTCTGCTCTGGTGAATTTGTCTAGTGAATTATTGCTTTGTGTTGATCCACTGCTTTGCACATATTATCATCTTTGATGGTAGCTAGCTCATTTCCAAATGTTCTTGAATTTGGTGAGGAATGAGATTCAGTCCTTAGCAAGAGGTGACTTGGGAACAGGGGAAGTAGAGTCTGTGTGGATTGAGCTGAGGAACAGTAAGGGTAAAAAGACCCTAATGGGTGTTGTGTACAGGCCCCCAAACAGTAGCGTGGATATTGGGTACAAGTTGATTAGGGAGTTAACATTGGCATGTGCTAAAGGTAATGCAGTCGTTATGGGAGATTTCAACATGCAGGTGAACTGGGAGAATCAGGTAGGTGCTGGACCCCAGGATAGGGAGTTTGTGGAGTGTCTAAGGGATGTATTTTTGGAACAGCTTGTGCTTGAGCCAACCAGGAACGAGGCTATTTTGGACTTGGTGATGTGTAATGAACAGGAATTGATAAGTGATCTTGAAGTAAAGGAGCCATTAGGAAGTAGTGATCATAACATGATAAGTTTTTATCTACAATTTGAGAGGGATAAGGGCAGATCAGAGGTGTCAGTGTTGCAATTAAATAAAGGAGACTACGGAGCCATGAGGGAAGAGCTGGCCAAAGTTAAATGGGCGGATGCCCTGGCAGGAAAGACAGTGGATCAGCAGTGGCAGATATTCTTGGGCATAATACAAAAGATGCAAATGCAGTTCATTCCAATGAGAAGGAAGGATTCAAAGAGGGGGAAGGGGCCACAGTGGTTGACAAAGGAAGTCAGAGATTGTATAGCATTAAAGAAAAAGAAGTATGACAGGGCTAAGATGAGTGGGAATACAGATGATTGGGAAAGTTTTAAGGAACAACAGATCTTAACTAAAAAAGCAATACAGAGAGAAAAAAATCAGGTATGAGCTCAGTCTAGCCAGGAATATAAAAGGGGATAGCAAAAGCTTTTTTAGCTATGTGAAGAGAAAGAAGATAGTTAAGAACAATGTTGGCCCCTTGAAGAATGAATTGGGAGAAATTGTTATGGGAAACAGGGAAATGGCAACAGAATTTAATGCATTCTTTAGATCTGTCTTCACCAGGGAGGACACAAGCAATCTCCCAGATGTATGGATGGGCCAGGGTCATAAGATATCAGAGGAATTGAGACAGATTGACATTAGGAAAGAAACTGTGATGAGTAGACTGGTAGGACTGAAGGCTAATAAATCCCCGGGTCCAGATGGTCTGCATCCGAGGGTTCTAAAAGAGGTGGCTCAGGAAATTGCGGATGCATTGGTAATCATTTTCCAATGTTCCTTAGATTCAGGATCAGTTCCTGATGATTGGAGAGTGGCTAATGTTATCCCACTTTTCAAGAAGGGAGGGAAGGAGAAAACGGAGAACTATCGCCCTGTTAGCCTAACGTCAGTCGTGGGGAAAATGCTTGAGTCCATTATTAAGGACGAAATAGTGGCACATCTTGATGGCAGAAATAGGATTAGGCCGAGCCAGCATGGAATTACCAAGGGCAAATCATGCTTGACTAATCTGTTGGAGTTTTTTGAGGGTGTAACAAGGATGTTAGACGAGGGTAAGCCAGTGGATGTAGTGTACCTAGATTTTCAGAAGGCATTCGATAAGGTGCCACATAGGAGATTGGTGAGTAAAATCAGAGCTCATGGCATTGGCGGCAGGGTTTCAACATGGATAGGAAACTGGTTGGCAGATAGAAAGCAAAGGGTAGCAGTGAATGGGTGTTTCTCGGACTGGCTGGAGGTGACTAGTGGGGTACCACAGGGCTCTGTATTGGGACCACAGCTCTTTACGATTTATGTCAATGATTTAGATGAGGGCATTGAAAACTATATCAGCAAGTTTGCTGACGATACTAAACTGGGTGGCAGTGTGACATGCGAAGAGGACGTTAGGAGAATACAGGGAGACTTGGATAGGCTGAGTGAGTGGGCAGATACTTGGCAGATGTCATTCAATGTGAATAAATGTCAAGTTATCCACTTTGGAAGCTGGAACAAGAGGGCAGAGTATTGTCTGAACGGTGTCCAGTTAGGTAAGGGAGAAATGCAAAGAGACCTAGGAGTCCTAGTTCACCAGTCAATGAAGGTGAATGAGCAAGTGCAACAGGCAGTGAAGAAGGCAAATGGAATGTTGGCCTTTGTTACAAGGGGAATTGAATACAAGAGCAAGGATGTTCTTTTGCATTTGTACAGGGCCCTGGTGAGACCACACCTGGAATATTGTGTACAGTTTTGGTCTCCAGGTTTAAGGAAGGGCATTCTGGCAATTGAGGAAGTACAGCGTAGATTCACTAGGTTGATTCCTGGGATGGCAGGGCTGTCTTACGCAGAGAGATTGGAAAGATTGGGCTTGTACACGCTGGAATTGAGGAGATTGAGAGGGGATCTGATTGAAACATTTAAGATAATTAAAGGATTTGATAGGATTGAGGCAGGAAATATGTTCCAGATGTTGGGAGAGTCCAGTACCAGAGGACATGGATTGAGAATAAGAGGTCAGTTATTTAAATCAGAGTTGAGGAAGAGCTTCTTCTCCCAGAGAGTTGTGGAGGTGTGGAATGCACTGCCTCGGAAGACGGTGGAGGCCAATTCTCTGGATGCTTTCAAGAAGGAGCTGGATAGATATCTGATGGATAGGGGAATCAAGGGATATGGGGACAAGGCAGGGACTGGGTATTGATAGTGAATGATCAGCCATGATCTCAGAATGGCGGTGCAGACGTGAGGGACCGAATGGTCTACTTCTGCACCTATTGTCTATTGTCTATTGTCTAACACTGAAAGCATTCTCAAGTTGTTTTGTATCTATGGTGTAATTGCTGGGAGGAAAAAGATGCAAGAAGGTTAAAGAATAACTGTTGCATTTGCAGAGCCCTGAGCATTGTCAAGGACTTCTCCCATCTGTCCCACAATCTCTTTGACCTCCTACTGCCAGGCAGAACATTATGCAGTATAAAAACAAGGTCTTTTAGAGTAGGTAACAGCTTCTTTCCCTTGAAAGTGAGACTTCTGAACACTCTGTTGTCATAGTGTACATATTATTTATGACAACATCAGCAGCATTATACAGTTGTATATATACATACTTAACTATATGTTGTATATGCACTTTATGCCAATCGGAACATCTCCATCTATTCTTTGAAATCTGTGCTGTAAAACTGTGCTTTACACCTTGGTCTCACAAGAACGATGTTTTGTTTACCTGTATGGTTGAATGACAATATACTCGAACTTGAACTTGAATCCTCTGCACATAGCTCCAATAAACAATTCTTAATCATAAAGACCACATGGAGAGTCAATCACACCATATGCAACTTTACTCTGGGATAAAGGAAACACAAGAAGCAAAGGGAAAGAACTAGAACTTCAGCATCAATGGAATTACCTCACCCACCACCAACTTACACAACCACTGCCAATGTAAACATTGCAAAACTCCCTGGAACATTCATCTGTTTTACATTTTACATGGGAACTGCCCAGTAATATTATGTTACAAGGTTCAGGGAACAAAATATCACTGCTGCTTTCATTGATAGTCACACAAAATGATACTCTCTCAGATGATGATGAGAAATCATACTGAAATAAAGTAGATTGGATGGATAATCTTGCACTCAGAGTCAGCAAGACTAAGAAACTGATCGTCACATCAGGAAGGGGACGTCAGGGGAACACATACAGTCCTCACTGAGGTGTTAGTGGCAGAAAGGGTGAGCAGGTTCAAGTTCTTGGTTTCCAGCATGTCAGAGAATCTACCAAAGGCCCAGTAGGTTAATGAAATCATGAAGAAGGCACTCTAGTGATTCCACAACATTAGGAGTTTGAGGATATTTGGCATGTCACCAAAGACTCTTGCAAATTTCTACAGATGTATGATGGCTTTGCAACCTGGTTTGGGGACGCTAGTGCCCAGCATCAAAAGAAAATGCAAAGGTTATAGACTTGGCTAGCTCCGTCAGGGGCAAAACATCTCACACCATCAGTCTCATCTTCAAGAGGCAGTGCATCAAGAAGGTGGCCTATCATCACCTCATTACTACTAGCAGGGAGATGGCACAAAAGCCTGAAGAGCCACACTCAGTGGTTTCGGAACAGTTTCTTCTCCTCTGCCATTAGATTTCTGAATGGTCCATGAACATGATGTCACTATTCCTTTTCTGCTCTTCTTAATTACTTCGTAATTTATAGTGATTTTTACATCCTGCAATGCACTTCTACCACAAAACACATCATCTTCAGTGTAATAAACCGGATTCTGAATCTGATTCTATTATTAAGTTGCTTTATTTAAAAATAAATGAAAACAGCACATATTGGGAACCAGGAACAAACACAGAATATGCTAGAAACCTCTCCTTCAACTCCATTCATTTTCTCCAGTTCAAAGTTTTCTCCATATTTATAAAGAAAAATGTGTTTAAGCTGCAAGTTTAAGCTATACCTTTTTTGCTGTAGAACAGTAATAGTTCTATGACTACTCAGGCCCCCTCCCTCCCTTAATTCTCTCTCCAGTACGTCAACAACAGTATCGTTACTGCTTCCTGATTTAATAAAGAAAAATGAAATAAAAGAAAATATTCTGTATCTTTGTTGGTTTGTATTTTATTAGCCTGGTGATCAATCTGGTGTTTTCTAAGGAATTACTTCAAAAGCTCTGCTCATAAAACATCAAGAACACAAGAAATATAAAGAGGAAAATGCCACTTCCTGAACTGTTAATACTTCTCCCTGAAACGTAAGCCCCAACCAATTAAACCACAACACTTAAAAATGAATAGATGGGAGGGAAACCAATCTGTCGAGATGTGGTTAATAAACTCAAGAGCAGTTTAGTAAACAGTGCTTGTCAATTGATTGATGTTTATTCGAAGAAATAATAAAAACAGATCAAGTCCCATCACAGTTGGAATTTGTTTACCATTGCCTAACAGGCAGTTGATCACAGGAAGCAGTTACAGAAATCATATGCCTTTGGGAACAGCAATAAATGCCTTTGACTTATTATGAGCAGATATAATTGTCATTTCTCTCTATGTTCATTTCCTCTGTCCTTTGTGTAATATCTCAGAGAAAATACTTTGAGGATATAACTATTTTATAGGCATTAAGTGGATCAGTTCACTCCACACCAAACTCACAAACTGCAAACTGCAGGTTATTCAGGAAAAATTTACACAGGCAAATATTCTCTGTGAAATGATCAAGCACTTAGTGCTACAAGTGTAAAGTAAAATATTATCAACACATTATCCTATCCTATACTATCCATATCAACAAAGCTTTCAGCATTTGCTGGTATGTAAATCTTTCTCTTTTGGTGAAATAAATATCATTCAGTTTTTATAATTATAGATTTTTACCGTATGACGAATAGTGGAGACACAGCCCTTCCAACAAGACATATGTATCAGAGAAAGTTCAAAATGTAGTAAGTAAGGTATTTTGCTTATATATTGCAACACACACAAAATGCTGGAAGAACTCAGCAGATCTGGCAATAAACAGCAATAAACAGTCCATGTTTCAGGCTAAGACTCTTCCTCAGGACTGGAAAGGAAGGAACATTCACAAAGTGCTGGCTCAATATTCTCTCAGGGTAACAACATGCTAAATGTGGTTATGAGTCCAATATAAGAACAGCCAAAAAATGCCAAAAACGATGTGATAACGACCAGAGGAAAGCGGAATATTGGGATCATACTGACAGCTTTTATTCAGGTGCCAATCCATTCAAGGGGATAGTCTGGTCTTCCATTTCATACAATCTCCCTCAGTTCTGCACCAGCATAGAATCAGAATCAGACTTACCACTGACATATGTCATGAATCTTCTTGTGACAATGCTGGACATAAAATTACTATGTTCCAATAAATAATTAATAGCACAAAAGAGGAATACTGAGGTGGACCATTCATGGACCATTCAGAAGGGAAGAAGCTGTTCCCAAAATGTTGAATGTAGATCTTCAGGCCCCTGTACCGCCGCCCCAATAATAGTGATGAGCAAAGGGCTTGTCCCCTATGATGAGGGTCCTTAATGATGGATACCACATACCTGAGGCACCACCTCTTGAAAATGACCTCAATGGTGGGCAAGGTTGTGACCGTGATGGAGCGTGTTGAGACTTCAATGCCCTGCAGCCTCTTTGGAGCCTCCATACCAGGCAGTGATGCAAGCAGTTGGTAGATCTTTGTACTCATCCCTAGAGCAGGGGTAGAACAAGGACCCAACAAACGTCAAGGGTTGAAGGCAACTTAGTTGCTCCCTGACGCAGATGATCACTATCCATTTTCAATGGAGACTTGGAAAAGTCTGGGAGTAGAACAACGGTTCGTCAAGAGTTGAAAATGATGTGGGAAAATCAGATGGAATGGAATGTTCATTGCTGGAGGAGTAGGAGATAAACACTCTACAGAGAGCATAAACACCCAGAATATTCAGAAAATAGTTCATCAGTGTGATCCTCAGCGAGGAATAGTTTGTCAAACATTGACTCTGAACTGACTTCCCAATGACCCATTACAATAACAATCGTTCCACCATAAGGGCAGAAATGGGGCATGTTTGCACATGAAACCAAAGGAAGAAATTATTTTTTATCCAGCCAGTGTGTTAAATCTGGGAAATACTACCTGAGAGGATGACAGAGGCAAGGAATCACATAACACTCAGCAAAAATCTATATAGTTTATGTCACCAAGGCATGGAAGACAATAGGCCAAGTGCTGGGAATGAGATTTATACAGATGGGTACTCAAAGATTGGCAGCATACAGTGAGCAAAATGGCTTTTTTCATGTCCTCTGTAATTTATGGCACTAAATCTTGAACTCACAACATAATAGCACTGTGGGGGTACCCCTAACAGAATGATTTAGCCCTTCAAGAAGGCAACTCACCACAATGTCCATAGATCATGAATGAGCAACAGATTCTGGCTTTGCTGACAAAATTGAAATACTGAATTAAAAAAGCTCTTCAGTAGGGACAACCTCTTTAAAAACAGCCACCTTATACAGCCACAAATAAAATCTAAACCAAGGGCAATATTGACATGGATGACTACTATGACCTTTTATGCACTAGACTCCTTTCAGTTGGAGGCAGAGCAACCTACAGCATTTTGATGATAAACTATTGGAAGGGAAGTCTGAAGCTCTCTGTTCAAAGGGAGCTGATGACCACCAGGCACCACTAGGTGGAGAGAGAGGATGCAGATTTGTTACACTTGAGGCTTCCCATGATGCAGGGTATGACAGAAATCACATATATCGCTTTGGAAATTCCAAACATGATTGCTGCCTTATACCATGTTTGAAAGCAATCCCATTTCCTCAATGTCCGATGGTGTGTGAGCAAAGATCATCATAAAATTCCATTCTATTTTGGCAGCAGCCTGCCATCCTTAATGTGTGCAACTCTTGCACACCTGTGATGCACAAGAATAATACTGCTGAACAAAATTGAATGAATCAGACAATTGACTTACTAAGTATTTTAGCTGCCAGATCCTTTCTGATGAAGCCCTGCAGAACAGGTGCCATGGCTTGTGACAACTGCTTGAGAAAGTAATCAGGAAGGCTAAAAGAAGGCATGATGTTGTTCTACCAGACAAGGTAAAGGAGAATCCTAAGAGCTTCTACAGGTGTGTTAAGAGCAAAAAGAATGCAAGACACTCTATATAGATTACAGAGGAGGAAGTATTTGACGTCCTGAGGCAAATCAGGGTGGACAAATCCCGATGGTCGGACAAGGTGTTTCCTTGGAACCTGCATGGGTTCCAATCTACCTTTAGTGATAGATGAGGTACTGGAGGATTGGAGGATAACTAATGCAGTTCTGCTGTTTAAGAAAGCCTCTAAAAATAAACCAGGAAATTCTAGGCCAGTGGGCCTGACACTGGTAGTTAGAAACCTATTGGAAGGTAATCTAAGAGATCAAATATATGAGTATTTGGACAGATGAGGATTGATTAGGGGTAGTTAGTATGGTTCTGTGTGTTTTGTGTCTAACCAAACTTACAGAGTTTTTCGAGGAGTTTACTAGGAAAGTTGATGAAGGCAAGACAGTGGATGTTGTCTACATGGACTTCAGCAAAGCATTTGACGATGTCCCACATGGGAGGCTGGTCAAGAAGGTTCAATCACTTGGCATTCAAAATGAGGTAGTTAATTAGACTAGACATTGGCTTTGTGGGAGAAGCCAGAGAGTGTTAGTAGATGGTTGTCTCTCTGACTGGAGGCCTGTGAATAATGGAGTGCCGCAGGGATCGGTTGTTGTTTGTCATCTATAACAACAATCTGCACAATAATGTGCTTAACTGGATCAGCAAATTTGCAGATGACAGCAAGATTGTGCATGTAGTGGACTGTGAGGAACACTAGCAGTGGGTTCTAGACCAGCTGAAAAATGGAATTTAATGCAGAAAAATGTGAGGTGTTGCACTTTTGGCAGACCAACTAGGGTAGGTCTTACACACTTACAAATAAAATTAACACTTCCAAAGTGCATCTTTTCATCTTTTTGCTTCTTTCCATGTCATGGAGGTAAGACTGATAGCACAGAAACAATTCCTTCTGCCTACATTTTCCAGGCTGACCATCATGTTGTGACTGGAAGGCTGTGAAATTCCAAAGGACTCATACTCGGTCTCTTGCTCTTTGTGATACATTTTGACTTAATAATAGGGAAGGAAGTAAAAAAATGCTAATGATAAAATAGAGCATTATTTTAATTCTAGTGAGATAAGTAAAAAAGTGGCAAGTGGAATTCAACCCAGAGAAGAGAGGAGATTCATAGTTCAAAGTACATGTAATTTCACCATATACAACCCTGAGATTTGTTTTTTTGTGGGCATGCTCAGTAAATTCATAACAGAATAACAACAGTAATAAAATCAATAAAAGATCGCATCAACTGGGTGTTCAATCATTATGCAAAAGACAACAACCTGTGCAAATACAAAAGAAAGAAATAATGATAATAAATCAGTAAGCAATAAATATCGAGAACTCAAGATGAAGAATCTTTGAAAGTGAGTCCATTGATTGTGGGAACACTTCAATGATGGGGCAAGTGAGGTTCAGTGAAGTTACCCCTTTGGTTCAAGAACCTGATGGTTGAGGGGTAATAACTATTCTTGAAACTGGTGGGGTGGGTCCTGCAGCTTCTGTACCTTCTTCCTGAAGGCAGCAGTGAGAAGAGAGCATGACCTGGGAGGTTGGGGTCCTGGTGATGGATGCTGCTTTCCTGTGACAATGGTGGAACAAGGTAGAAGAATAAGCATCAAATGAGAGGATATTGAATGCCGTGGAGAAACAAGGAAGACATGGAGTGTATGCCTACAGGTCTTAAAAGGACCAGCAGGTGTCAATAATGTGATTTAAAAAGCTAACAGCATGCTTTCCATTATTAGTGGAGAGATAAAATATAAACACAGACAGATAATGCGAGAACATTAGTATATAAGCACTTTGATAACTGGTTGCCAGACACGATTGCCTGAGGTAGGGTGCAGTAGAGATCTATGTGACTCTGCCAGGACTGAACGTTTCAGCTTTGAAGGGATGAATAAATTGGAGTTGTTTTATTTGAAATGGAGGAACCTAAGAGACTTAATTAAGATCCATAAAGTTACAAGAGCCGTTAAACTAAAAGGCATTTTTTTTCCTTAACAAAACCCAGGATGCGCATAATTGATTAGAGGAGAGATACGGAATCCTTTATCAGCTGGAGACTGCGTTGAAACTGGAAAGCACAGCTAGAGAGGGCAAAAATCCTGAGAATGAAAAATACTCAGATGTGTAGGGCTATGGACCAGGCTTTGTTGCTTATAGGGAATAATACCTGCACAAGGATCATCGAATAATGAAAAATTTACAACACACAAGGTCATTCTATCAACTGTACTTATATCAGATATAAAAGAGTGACAAAGCTAGCATCAATTTTCAATGCAGCACACACAAAATGCTGAAGGAACTCAGCAGGTCAGGCAGCATCGATGGAAATGAATGAACAGTCAACGTTTTGGGCTGAGACCCTTTTTCAAGACTGAGAAGGAAGGTGGAAGATACCAGAATAAAAAGTGGGGGAGGGGAAAGAGGCTAGCTGGAATGTAACAGGCAAATCCAGGTGGGTGAGAAAGGTTAAGGGTTGAAGAAGGGCTGATAGGTGAGAAAAGTGGACCACAGGAAAAAGGGGAAAAGGAGGGGAGACAGGGGGAAGTGGTAGGTAGGTGAGAAGAGGTGAAAGTCAGGTGGGAATAGAGGAGGTTTTCTTCTACTGAAAGGAGAAATTGATATTCATGCCATCAGGTTGGAATCTACCCAGATGAATATAAGGTGCTGTTCCTCCACCCTAAGGGTGGCCACATCTTGGCACAAGAGGAGGCCATGGACTGACAGGTCAGAACAGGAATGGGAATCAGAATTAAAATTGTTGGCCTCTGGGAATTTCACTTGCAGTGGATGGAGCACCTGCACAAGGAAGCCGTCACGACAGGTCTCACAGGCAGAGAAGGCCACAGGGGAAGCACCAGACACAGTAGATGACACCAACTGATTTATAGGTGTAGTACTTACTCATCTGGAAGGACTGCTTGGGGTCAAAATACATGAGAAATTCAGCAGGTGCTGGAAATCCAAAACAACACACACAAGATGCTGGATGAACTCAACAGTTCAGGCAGCATCTATGGAAATAAACAAACAGTTGGTCCGAAACCCTTCTTCAGGACTGAAAATTAAGGGGAAAAAGTAAGGAGGAGGGAAAGGCATCTACCTAGAAGTTAATAGGTGAATCTAGGTGTGTAGGAAAGATAAAGGGCTGAAAAAGAAGGAATCTGATAGGAGAGGAGAATGGACCGTTGGAGAAAGGGAGGGAGGAGTGAATCCAGGGTGAAGTGATAGGCACGTGAGAAAGATAAAAGGCCTGAGTGAGGAGTAGAAGTTGAGGGAAGCGGTAGGGATTTTTTTTTTAACTGGAAGGAGAAATTACTAAGATATTCAAGGGCCTCAACCCTGTATAAGGCAGTTGGTCAGGCTGCCTCTGCAAACTTAAACTAATTTGTTCTTGACCATGAACTCCAAACAAATACACTCAGTTCTTGATCATGCTTGCATTGCTGTTTGAATTTGAAAGGTTTCCCTCATAAATTGGATCCTGTGACACCATTTTAAACACCACTAAGACAGATACTGAGGTTGTCACCATAACAATCACATACTAATCTTAGTCTCTGGATGGCTCTAATTAAACATTTGTCACTGCGTCACTTTAACAATTCAATTCATTCTTCAGTCAAAAAGGCATAGTTCCCTTAACTTTGTGTCAGAAGCGCAGCAGAGAAAAAGAATGGTAGAATACTCGATTAAACTCCATCCAATTTATGTACAATGGATACCGGCTAATTGGTCCATTCGTTAATTGGGACAGCTGTTTGTTTGGGACAGCTCTTAAGGAACAAAAATTAATCAAGAAATTGCCAGGATTTACTTGGGCCACTACACCATTTAATTGTGACAGGAGACTGTTGACAAACAGTTTCAAACAAGTGTCAAAATTTGAAGGTATAGACAATCAGTTTGACTGTTACAATGAAAATAAAGACTTGGGGGATGTAATCACCAAAAGCATTGCATGAAAGCAGTTACAGTCAATCAAAAGAACATGGCAGTGTACACTAATTCTTAGGAAGTAATACACAGCGTTAATGTGATAAGGGACCTTGACAACAAGTTGGTTAGGACTCACATGCTGTACTATCTGAGGCAAGGATCGAGACACAGCATAATACTGGAACAAGAACTGAGGACAAACAAACTGCTAGACTGTATCTCTGTTCAGGTACTCCTCAAATACTGAATTCTAGGTGCCAGAATGTGATTGTGAATTAGCAGGACTCATTAGTTAGGGAAACAGTAGTGTAGCGTGCTGTAAGGTTTAACTGATAATGTAATGTTTTTTTTGTAATGTTGACTGCTGAATTAACAGTTTCTCTGTAGCAGCAATGTTTGGGTTATGGCTGGAGATAACAGGACTGTGGATGCATGTTAGCCAATCAGGATTTTGTTGCCCTGTCTGATGAATCTGGAAGCAGTTGATTTTGTGGGCTTTTGCCAGAGAGAGGGAGAGAGAGAGAGATGAAGAGAGAAGACGCGAATGGAGAGATTTGGTAGACCGCCAGATGGGGTGGACACAGAGCGAGGGTCCGAAGGGCAGCGATGATCAGAGGGGGACCGATCGGCCTACGTGCGAGCTCCAACCTTGTGCCCAGACTGTTTACTAAGAAGATTTGGGCCCTTTCTTTTATTATATATACACACACATATAAAGCTTAATTGTTTAATTGCATGTTGCGTACTGTTTGTTATTTCAGGGTACTGATTTGTAACAGGGAACACATTGCGCAAACAAAATTTCTTAAGTTTGGCCGGGCAGAGGGTTATCACCCCCTATATTAAGCCGCTTGGTGAAGTGAGTGTCACCTAGTAGCATCTCTGAAGCCTGCAACTTCACCATCAGGGGGATAATGGCAGAAAAAGTACATTTGAATAAAACCATCTGCTGGTTTCCCTCAAGTCAGACATTGTCCTGACCTGAAATATAATGAAAGTTTTTTATTGTCACTGGACTAAATCCTCAAATCTCCTTAGTCAACAACATATCTTCATCGAAGTCACTGTGGCAGTTCAAGAAAGCAATTCACCAACATGGGTAATTAAGGATGGATAAGAAATCTTGACCTTGCTAGTGACACTCATACCCTGAAAATAAGAAATTTAGTCTCGTCTCATTTGAATTTTCCTGAACACGCCACCTCCACTGCCCTTTGAGTAAATATTTCAGTCTTTTATGTAAGTATTCCTCCACCCCTACTACACACAGACTGCTGAGAATTTTCAGAAAGCAGTGATGCAGTTTACTGAGCAAAGAAAACTCTTCATAAATCCTTACTTTCCTCATCTATTTATTTTTCATCCTGTGCTATCATTCTCTTCCTATTTTCTTCTCTCAGTCAATTCTTTTTTTCCCATAACCTAAATTTATTCATCATTTCTCATTTATCCCTTACTGAGCTCAACTAGTGTTGAGGATGGGGAAGTTAATGTCTTCAGCTCCTGCTTATCATTAACTATCATGCTCAACAACATGGGAAAATTGCCCAGATTTCATCAAGTCCATGAATAAATATGCATAAAGAAGGTGAAATGTTTAGTTAAATGAAGCTCAATAACAAAATATGTCAATTTTCTTTAAATTAAAATATGGCAATGAGATGAGTACAATGAGGGTTTATTTATTTTCCAGCTAGAAGTGATGATGAAGCACTGAAAGCAGGGTGAAGCAACGTGCTATCAACAACCAGGCAAAGAATGCAGGTAACACTGTAGCCAAGCATTACTGGAACCAACAGGGATGAATCAGTACAACTGGTGGTGGACCAAGAAACTGGCCCTTGAAAAGCCAGCAGAAGCAAAAACAAGATGAAACACAAACCATACAAAAGGTTGAGCAGCTATGTAAACAAGAAAGAGATTAGGAACTAAAGAGAGATATGG
Organism: Hypanus sabinus; assembly: GCF_030144855.1. Taxonomy (NCBI): domain Eukaryota; kingdom Metazoa; phylum Chordata; class Chondrichthyes; order Myliobatiformes; family Dasyatidae; genus Hypanus; species Hypanus sabinus. The sequence continues at coordinate 157,934,840 of NC_082706.1, forward strand.
TCAACTGAACAGACTATTGGAAGAGCTCGGGTTGAGATCCTTCATCTGTACTCAGAATCACACTGGGATCTGCCAGTAGTTTGCTTTTGCGTCTGGCATCTCTTGTGCGTTCATAGTCAACTGAACTTTTGCCTCAGTTTTGCCCCTGCATGATCCCCATGAGTGACCTAACATTTTGCGGCCTCAGAGCTCAGTTGAAATCCTCAACTCATGGACATTCTGCTAAAGGAAGCACGCTGTCGATGGTGACTTAGTCTCTAGTGGTGATTCATGAGGCCTTGTTTGGACCCAAAAACAGTCATAGAAACATAGAAAATCGGTGCAGGAGTAGGCCATTCAGCCCTTCAAGCCTGCACTGCCATTCAGTATGCTCATGGCTGATCATCCAACTCATAACCCTGTACCTGCTTTCTCTCCATACCCCCGATCCCTCTAGCCACAAGGGCCATATCTAACTTCCTCTTAAGTATAGCCAATGAACTGGCCTGAACAGTTTCCTGTGGCAGAGAATTCCACAGATTCACCACTCTCTGTGTGAAGAAGTTTTTCCTCATCTCGGTCCTAAAAGGCTTCCCCTTTATCCTTAAACTGTGACCCCTCGTTCTGGACTCCTCCAACATCGGAAACAATCTTCCTGCATTTAGCCTGTCCAATCCCTTCAGAATTTTATGCATTTCAATAAGATCCCCCCTCAACCTTCTAAATTCTAGTGAGTATAAGCCTAGTCGATCCAGTCTTTCTTCATATGAAAGTCCTGCCATCCCAGGAATCAATCTGGTGAACCTTCTCTGTACTCCCTCTATGGCAAGAATGTCTTTCCTCAGACTAGGGTACCAAAACAGCACACAATACTCTAGGTGCGGTCTCACCAAGGCCTTGTACAACTGCAGTAGAACCTCCCTGCTCCTGCACTCAAATCCTTTTGCTATGAATGCCAACATACCATTTGCCTTTTTCACCGCCTGCTGTACCTGCATGCCCACCTTCAATGACTGGTGTACAATGACACCCAGGTCTCGTTGCATCTCCCCTTTTCCTAATCGGCCACCATTCAGATAATAATCTGTTTTCCTGTTCTTGCAACCAAAGTGGATAACCTCACATTTATCCACATTAAATTGCATCTGCCATGAATTTGCCCACTCACCTAACCTATCCAAGTCACCCTGCATCCTCTTAGTATCCTCCTCACAGCTAACTCCGCCACCCAGCTTCGTGTCATCTGCAAACTTGGAGATGCTGCATTTAATTTCCTCGTCTAAATCATTAATGTATATTGTAAACAACTGGGGTCCCAGCACTGAGCCTTGCGGTACCCCACTAGTCACTGCCTGCCATTCTGAAAAGGTCCCATTTACTCCCACTCTTTGCTTCCTGTCTGCCAACCAATTCTCTATCCATATCTATACCATACCCCCAATACCGTGTGCTTTAAGTTTGCACACTAATCTCCTGTGTGGGACCTTGTCAAAAGCCTTTTGAAAATCTAAATACACCACATCCACTGGCTCTCCCCTATCCACTCTACTAGTTACATCTTAAAAAAATTCTATAAGATTCATCAGACATGATTTTCCTTTCACAAATCCATGCTGACTTTGATGATTTCACCTCTTTCCAAATGTGCTGTTATCACATCTTTGATAACCATTCTAACATTTTCCCCACCACCGATGTCAGACTCACTGGTCTATAATTCCCCAGTTTTTCTCTCCCGCCTTTTTTAAAAAGTGGGGTTACATTGGCCACCCTCCATCCTCAGGAACTAATCCAGAATCTAAGGAGTTTTGAGAAATTATTACTAATGCATCCACTATTTCTTGGGCTACTTCCTTAAGCACTCTGTGATGCAGACCATCTGGCCCTGGGGATTTATCTGCCTTTAATCCCTTCAATTTACCTAACACCACTTCCCTACTAAAATGTACTTCCCTCAGTTCCTCCATCTCACTAGACCCTCGGTCCCTTACTATTTCCGGAAGATTATTTATGTCTTCCTTAGTGAAGACAGAACCAAAGTAGTTATTCAATTGGTATGCCATTTCTTTGTTCCCTATGATCAATTCACCTGTTTCTGACTGTAAGGGACCTACATTTGTCTTGACTAATCTTTTTCTTTTCACGTATCTATAAAAGCTTTTACAGTCAGTTTTTATGCTCCCCGCCAGCTTTCTCTCATAATCTTTTTTCCATTTTCTAATTAAGCCCTTTGTCCTCCTCTGCTGGTCTCTGAATTTCTCCCAGTCCTCAGGTGTGCTGCTTTTTTTTGTTAATTTATATGTTTCTTCTTTGGACTTGATACTATCCCTAATTTCTCTTGTCAGCCCTGGGTGCACTACCTTCCCTGGTTTATTATTTTGCCAAACTGGGATGAACAATTGTTCTAGTTCATCCATGCGATCTTTAAATGCTTGCCATTGCATATCCACTGTCAATCCTTTAAGTATCTTTTGCCAGTCTATCTTAGCTAATTCACGTCTCATACCTTCAAAGTTACCCTTCTTTAAGTTCAGAACCTTTATTTCTGAATTAACTATATCACTCTCCATCTTTATGAAGAATTCCACCATATTATGGTCACTCTTACCCAAGGGGCCTCGCACAACAAGATTGCTAACTAACCCTTCCTCATTGCTCAATACCCAATCTAGAATGGTCTGCTCACTAGTTGGTTCTTCAACATGTTGGTTCAGAAAACCATCCCGCATGTATTCCAAGAAATCCTCTTCCTCAGAACCTTTACCAATTTGGTTCACCCAATCTATATGTAGATTGAAGTCACCCATTATAACTACTGTTCCTTTATTGCACTTAATTTCTAATTTCCTGTTTAATGCCATCCCCAACCTCACTACTACTGTCAGGTGGCCTGTACACAACTCCCACCAGCGTTTTCTGCCCCTTAGTGTTATGCATCTCTACATCCTCCAGGCTAATGTCCTTCCTTTCTATTGCGTTAATCTCCTCTCTAACCAACAATGCCACCCCACCTCCTTTTCTTTCCTGTCTATCCCTCCTGAATATTGAATATCCCTGGATGTTGAGCTCCCATCCTTGGTCACCCTGGAGCCATGTCTCTGTGATCCCAACTATATCATATTCATTAATAACTATCTGCACATTCAATTCATCCACCTTGTTACAAATGCTCCTCACATTGACACACAAAGCCTTCAGGCTTGTTTTTACAACACTCTTAGCCCTTACACAATTATGTTGAAAAGTGGCTCTTTTTGCTTTTTGCCCTGGATTTGCCTGCCTGCCACTTTTACTTTTCACCTTACTACTTTTTGCTTCTACCCTCATTTTACACCCCTCTGTCTCTCTGCACCTGTTCCCATCCCCCTGCCACATTGGTTTAAATCCTCCTGAACAGCAGTAGCAAACACTCCCCCTAGGACATTGTTTCCAATCCAGCCCAGGTGCAGGCCGTCCTGTTTATACCGGTCCCACCTCCCCCAGAACTGGTTCCAATGCCCCAGAAATTTGAATCCCTCCTCCTTGCACCATTTTTCAAACCACGTATTCATCTGAAATATCCTCCTATTTCTACTCTGACTAGCACGTGGCACTGGTAGTAATCCAGAGATTATTACCTTTGTGGTCCTACTTTTCAGTTTATCTCCTAACTCCCTAAATTCACCTTGTAGGACCTCATCCTGTTTTTTACCTATATCGTTGGTACCTATGTGCGCCACGACCACTGGCTGTTCACCTTCCCATTCCAGAATGTCCTGCAGCCACTCAGAGACATCCTTGACCCCTGCACCAGGGAGGCAACATACCATCCTGGAGTCTCGTTTGCAGCCGCAGAAATGCCTATCTATTCCCCTTACAATTGAATCCCCTATCACTATAGCTCTCCCATTCCTTTTCCTTCCCTCCTGTGCCACAGAGCCACCCATGGTGCAATGAACTCAGCTGCTGCTGCCTTCCCCTGATGAGACATCTCCCCCAACAGTATCCAAAACAGTATATCTGTTTAGGAGAGAGATGACCTCAGGGGACTCCTGCACTACCTGCCTACTGCTACACTGTCTAGTGGCCACCCCTTCCCTTTCTGCCTATGTAGCCTTTACCTGCGGTGTGGCCAACTCATTGAATGTGCTATTCATGACTTTCTCAGCATCGCGGATGCTCCAGTATGAATCCAATCACAGCTCCAGACGCTCAATGAGGTCTGTCAGAAGCTGCAGTTGGACACACTTCCTGCACACATAGTTGTCAGGGACACTGGAAGTATCCCTGATTTCCGACATGCTGCAAGATGAACAAACCACGGGGCCGATCTCAGCTGCCATGACCTGCTCAATACTTGCCTCAACTTTTGAAACATTCTCCTTTGAAAGGATCTTACCCAGCCTTACCTCACTTGGAGTGAAGTCAAAATGTGTTGAGTAAAATTACACTTAATCTACATAAATGAATTAGAAATATTAATATTAAGTAAAATAAAGACTGCATCACTTACCTTCCATTGCCAGCCAATTTGGTGACCTCATTCAGGTTAATGGTTTGTTCTGCATTTACTAGTAAAGTACAAAGTATGCCTGGCCCCTCAGCTAAACCTGAAAACATTTAAAGAAATCCTGCCGTGTCAGAAATCTCAAATCAAAATACTCAGCAGGTCAGGCCACACCCGTGGGAAGAGAGGCAGAGCTAATGTCTGACACATTTCCATCCCTGGGCCTGGCTCTGAATCCGACAGAAGTGCAGGATGCCCAATCATCAGTGTGTATCGGCACAGAGGAAAGAAGTTCAAGGCGAATCTGACCAGACCTCCTGAGATTTTTCAGGCTTTTTAAGCACTTATTTCAGATTTCCAACATCCACTATTATGCTGGATCTTCCAAATAGTCCCCAGGTTTATTCGTCTGATCCCATGGGAGCATGCTGTTTCTTCCAACATGCTTCTGGATACAATTCACTGAAAGATGGCATGTCCCCAGGTAGTTGGCAAGACCCTTTCTGGTGGCTGTCTTTTCAAGCACTGTGGCTGGCCAGCCCATGAATATATTCTGACTTTGCTGTCTGCAAGCTTCAGATGCAAAGTCAGGAGTCCAAAACTGAAGTGAGAAAGCAAATAAAGTAATCATTCCAAGACCTGGATGATGCATATTCAAGGGGTAAGAAAATACCAAGGTATCATCAATTGCTTATGACAACGATATTGTGAGAGCAATCTGGACAACATTCCTTAATAGCTGTACAGTTGCCCTACATCCACGCAAGGGTACACACAATGTTGTAAGCTCACATTAGTTCACACCTTTACTGCTTAATTTAGCAAGGTTAACTCTTCCCTGAAGTGAACATCCTACACGACCCTTTGTATTAGTAGTGAGTTGTCAAATCAATGTTACCAGTTCTGAAAGATATGAAGAGTTACTCAGTACATTTACATCAGTGTCAAGATGCTAATTCAATCTGGCTCAGTTTCAGGCAGCTCCCAAGATCGCTCTCGTTCATTTGGAGATAAGCTCCTGAAAACAAATAGCCTTTTTAGTTTAGTTTTATTTATTTTTTAGCAATACAGCGCAGTAACAGAACCTTCCCGTCCAATTACCCTACTAAGCCATACATCTTTGGAATGTGGGAGGTAACCAGAACACCCAGAGGAAACTCACGTGGTCACAGGGTGAAGGTATGAACTCCTCACAGAGAGCGATGGAACTGAACCTAGGCTGTTGGTGCCATAGTAGCATTACATTAAGGGCTACACTACCATCCAAGTAGGCCAGCTGTAACTCAATAAGCTCAGAGCGACCTGAGCTACTGACATTCAGCAGCCAATTAATTTTGCTCTTGCTCAAGTCATTATTGATGGGGCCACTCAGTGGTATTTTGCTTGGGAAAACCCAATGGCACTCCATGCTCTCTGGAGCCGACACTGGACTCTTAGAAGTCAGTTTGAACTTGAAATCATGACTCAGAGGCTAAATTCAGGCCACAAAAACAAAGACAATTATCAGAGTGGTACTGTAGCATAGCAGTTAGCATGAAGCTATTACAGTGTTCAATAATACTGCTGTTTGTAACGAGTTTGTACGCTCTCTCTGTGACTGCATGGGCTTTCTCTGGATGCTCCTGTTTCCTCTCACATTCCAAAGATGTACAGGTTAGCAGGTTAATTGGTTATATGGCTGTAATTAGGTGGTGCAGGATTGTCGAGCCGGAAGTGCCTGTTAGCATGTTGTATCTCTAAATAAAAACAATACCATAATTTTTCAATGTTGGATTTATTAATATTACCAGATGCCTTTCAAGTTCAGGCACAACTTTTATGTATCACATACATCAACATTGTCTTACAAGCTGCTGTTTTTTAAATTTCATTTGACAAAAATTTACTATATACATTTTATTGCCTCCTTTAGTGGTACCAAGAATTTTTCAAATGTTTTGCCCAAATTAGCAAATTCAATTAACTTGTAGTTGAAGAAGTAATGAATTAAAGAAAACCTAGAGCAAGTCCATGAGATACTCCAATGGAAAGTGATCCAATTCAGAATGGAATCACTTTCTCCTCAATTCCTTGTAAGATGAACACAGTCAGGAAGGTAGCTAGCCACCTTCTGTTTTTCTTTTTTTTCTAAACACTGCTGCTCCTAAGGCTATGTCCTAAGCTCCCTACTCACTCATTAGACACCCTTAAGTACATGCCCAGATTCTGTTCTGAAGTCATCAACAGGTTTACAGGTGACACCACGGTAGTGGGCCATATCTCAAATAACCATGAGTCAGAGTACAGGAAGGAGATGGAGAGACTAGTGACATCGTGTCATGATAACGATGTCAGCAAACCAACAGAGTTAATCATTTTCTTCAGGAAGGAGGCAGTGCAAATAATCCAATTTCTATCAGTGTTGCTGAGGTCAGCTGAGAACTTCAAGTTCCAAAGTGTGAGCACCATCAGTAGCTTGTCCCGGTCTAACCACATTGATGTCAGATCCAAGAAAGTTCACCAGTGCCTCTACCTTCTCCAGAGGCCAAAGGAATTTGGTCTATCCCATTTGACCCTCATCAGTTTTTATCTATGTAGCACAGAAAGCATCCTACCCGAATGCTTCAGGGTTTTGTATGGCAACTCCACTGCTAAGGGTTGTGAACAAAGCTTTGCACATCAAGGAAACCCATCCCTCCTCTATGGACAGTTTACGGTTCTCCCTATCTCGGTAAACAGCCAACATGATCAAAAATGTCACCTATACCAGACATTTTTTCTTCTCCCCCTCCCATCAGGAGAGAAAATAGAAAAGCCTGAAAGATGTATACCAGGCTCAAGGACAGTTTCTATTTTTCCTTTATTAGATTATTGAATGGTTCCCTAGTACAATATGATAGACATGTGATCTCACAACCTAGCATGTTCTGACCTTGTTTTTTATTGTTCTGTATTTTCTCTGTAACTGTAACTCTTTATTCGGCATTGTTTTACCTTGTACTATATCAATGAATTGTTGTAATGAATTGTTTTGCATGAAAAGCATGCAGAACATTTTTTTTAACTGAACCTCGTACATGTGAAATAATAAACCAATCATTTCCATCAAGGTCCATATATTAACAAATATCAGAATACATGTGAAATAATAAACCAATCATTTCCATCAAGGTCCATATATTAACAACTATCAGAATAACAAACTGTGAACCTTTACAAACAAGAAAAAATCTGGAAATGCTGGAAATGCAAATGACACACACAAAATGCTGCCTGGCCTGCTGAGTTCTTCCAGGATTTTGTGCGTGGACCTTTACAGATGTTTTTCAGCAATATATATAGAGTCATAGGGTCATAAAAATGACATCACAGAAACAGGCCCTTCGTCCAATCCAGTCTATGCTGGACAATTTAAGCCACCTAGTCCAAACGACCTTAGCCCTTCATACCCCTGCCTTCCATATATGCAAACATATTTTCAGAAGGCATTTGATAAGGTCCCACATAGGAGATTGGTGGGTAAAATCAAAGCTCATGGCATTGGGGGGAAGACATTGACATGGATAGAAAACTGGTTGGCAGATAGAAAGCAAAGGGTAGCGGTGAATGGGTGTTTCTCGGAATGGCAGGTGGTGACTAGTGGGGTGCCACAGGGCTCGGTATTGGGACCACAGATGTTTACGATTTACGTCAACGATTTAGATGAAGGCATTGAGAATAACATCAGCAAGTTTGCTGATGATACTAAGCTGGGTGGTAGTGTGACATGTGATGAGGATGTTAGGAGAATTCAGGGTGACTTGGATAGGCTGGGTGAGTGGGCAGATACTTGGCAGATGATGTTTAATGTGAATAAGTGTGAGGTTATCTACTTTGGGAGTAAGAACAGGAAGGCAGATTATTATCTGAATGGTGTAAAGTTAGGTAAGGGAGAAATACAAAGAGATCTAGGAGTCCTTGTTCATCAGTCACTGAAGGTGAATGAGCAAGTGCAGCAGGCAGTGAAGAAGGCTAATGAAATGTTGGCCTTTATTACAAAGGGAATTGAGTACAAGAGCAAAGAAATCCTCTTGCATTTGTACAGGGCCCTGGTGAGACCACACCTGAAGTATTGTGTACAGTTTTGGTCTCCAGGGTTAAGGAAGGACATCCTGGCTGTAGAGGAAGTGCAGCGTAGATTCATAAGGTTAATTCCTGGGATGTCTGGACTGTCTTATGCAGAGAGGTTAGAGAGACTGGGCTTGTACACGCTGGAATTAAGGAGATTGAGAGGGGATCTGATTGGAACATATAAGATTATTAAGGGATTGGACAAGATAGAGGCAGGAAATATGTTCCAGATGCTGGGAGAGTCCAGTACCAGGGGGCATGGTTTGAGAATAAGGGGTAGGTCATTTAGGACAGAGTTAAAGAAAAACTACTTCTCCCAGAGAGTTATGGGGGTCTGGAATGCACTGCCTCAGAAGGCAGTGGAGGCCAGTTCTCTGGATGCTTTCAAGAAGGAGCTAGATAGGTATCTTATGGATAGGGGAATCAAGGGATATGGGGACAAGGCAGGAATCGGGTATTGATATGGGGACTGTTTGAACTGCTTCCATCTGGTAGGTGCTTCAGATCCCTCCAGACTAAGACTAATAGGCACTGGAGAAGTTTTTTCCCTACTGCGGTCACTTTGCTGAACAGTTAACTGCCGGTTAACTGCCGGCTAACTATTACTTGGATTGCACTACTTGTATGTATAATCTATATTTTCATTTATATTTATCATCTGTTATGAGCAGAGAGACAACATCTGCCGGAAGTAAATTCCTTGTATGTGCACAGGTACTTGGCGATTAAAGTCTGATTCTGATTCTGATAGTAGATGATCAGCCATGATCTCAAAATAGCTGTGCAGGCTCGAAGGGCCGAATGGACTACTTCTGAACCTATTGTCTATTGTCAAACTTCTCTTGAAAATTGAAATCAAAATCACATTTGCCTCCTGTGCTGGCAGCTCATCCCACCACTCCCTGAGTGAAGAAGTTTCCCCTCATGTTCCCTTTAAACATTTCACCTTTCACCTTTAACCCATGATCTCTAATTGTAATCTTACCCAGCCTCAGAGGGAAAACCTACTTGCACTTACCCTATCTATATTTCTCATAATTTTGTATACCTCCATCAAATCTGGTCAATCTTCTACATTCCATAGAATAATCCAATTCACTCCCTCATCTTGAATGTCAAGTGACCAATCTCCCATGCAGGACCTTGTCAAGTGCCTTGCTAAATTCCATGTAGACAAAATCCACTGCCTTACCTTAATCAACTCTAATGGTAACATTCTCAAAAAAACTCTATAACATTGTTAAACACAACCTATCACGCAAAAATCATGCTGACTATCCCTAATCAATCCCTGTCTATCCAAAAACTCTTGGATAGACCTTGGCAAGCAGGATTAATGAGAACCCCAAGAACCCCATATAAGTATATGAAGAGCAAGAGGATTAGCAGTGTGAGACTAGGACTAATCAAGACTGAGAGTGGAAACATGTGCATGGAGCCGGAAGAGGTAGCAGAGATACTGACTAAATACTTTGATTCAACAGTGTAAAGGACCTTGGCAATTGTGGGGATGGCTTACAGTGGACTGAAACACTTGAGTATGTAGACATTAAGGAATGGGATGTGCTGGAGCTTTTGAAAGGTGTTAAGTTAGATAAGTCACAGGGAACGGACGAGATATAACCCAGGCTACTGTGGGAAGCAAGGGAGAAGATTTCTGAGCCTCTGGCAATTATCTTTTCATCACCAATAGGGACAGGAGTAGTACTAGAGGATTGGAGGGTTCCCAAAGTTGTTCCCTTGTTCAAGAAAAGGAGTAGAGATAACCCTGGAAATTATAGCCCAGTGAGTCTTACTTCAGTGGTGGGCAAGTTGGAGAAGATCCTGAAAGGCAGGATTTATGAGCATTTGGGGAGACATGATCTGATTATGGATAGTCAGCATGGCTTTGTCAAGGGCAGGTCATGCCTTATTAACCTGAATGAATTCTTTGAGGATGTAACAAAACACATTGATGAAGGTAGATCAATGGACGTAGTGTATATGGATTTCAGTAAGGCATTTGATGAGCTTCCCCATGCGACGCTCACTCTGAAAGTAATGAGGAATAGGATTCAAGGAGACCTTCCATTGTGGATCCAGAATTGGCTTTCCCACAGAAGGCAAAGAGTGGTTGTAGGTTGTTCATATCCTGCATGGAGGTGGTGACCAGTGGTGTTCCGCAGGGTTCTGTTCTGGGATCACTTCTCTTTGTGATTTTTATAAATGGGGAAATGGAGGGGTGGGTTGGGGGTGTTCTGGATGCTTGGGGGAGGGGTTGTCAGAGGTTAGAGCAGGACACTGACAGGATGCAAAACTGGGCGAAGAAGTGGCAGATGGAGTTTAATCCAGACAAGTGTGAAGTGGTTCATTTCAGTAGGTCAAATTTGAGTGCAGAATGTAGTATTAATGGTAAGACACTTGGCAGTGTGTGGGATCAGTGAGATCTTGGGGACCATGTCCATAGGACACTCAAAGCTGCTGCATAGGTTGACAGTGTTGTAAAGAAGGTGTATGGTCTGTTGGGATTCATCAACTGTGGGACTGAGTTCAAGAGCCGTGCAGTAATGTTACAGCTATTTAAGACCTCAGTTAGACCCCCACTTGGAGTACTGTGTTCATTTCTGGTCATCTCACTACAGGAAGGATGTGGATACTATGTGGATGTGCAGAGGAGATTTACAAGGATGTTGCCTGGATTGGAGAGCATGCCTTATGAGAATAGGTTGAGTGAACTTGGCCTTTTCTCCTTGGAGCGACGATGATGAGAGGTGACCTGATAGAGGTGTATAAGATGATGAGAGGCATTGATTGTGTGGATTGTCAGAGGCTTTTCCCAGGGCTGAAATGGCTAACACAAGGGGGCACAGTTTTAAGGTGCTTGGAAATAGGTTCAAATGGGATGCCAGAGGTAAGTTTTTCGCACAGAGAGTGGTGAGTATGTGGAGTGCACTGCCAGTGGCAATGGTGGAACATATACAATAGGGTCTTTTAAGAAACTCTTAAATAGGCACATGGAACTTAGAAAAATAGAGGGCTATGCAGTGGGGAAATTCTAGGCAGTTTCTAGCGTAGGTCACTTGGTCGGCACAACATTGTGGGCCGAAGGGCCTGTAATGTGCTGTAGATTTCTATGTTTCTATGGTCCTTCTAAAGTACAACATTTCACACTTGTCTGCATTGTGTTCCATCTGAAATCTTTCAGGCTGGTCGAGATGCTGTCGCAAGCCATGATAGTCTTTCTCACTGCCCACTACACCCCCAATCTTGGTGTCACCACAAATCTGCTATTTCAGATAGCTGCATTATCAACCAGGTCGTTGATGTAGATGATAAACAACAATGGACCTAGCACCGAATCCTGTGGCACACGAATCACAAGCAGCCTGCCAGAAGGGTAAGCACTCACTGGCATCTCCCACAAATCAAATTTACTACCTCATCTTAAATGCTGAGTGACTGGACCTTCTTGACCATCCTCCCATGTGGGACCTTGTCAAGTGCTTTACTGAAGTCCATGTAGACAATATCCACTGCCTTGCCTTTATCAACTTTCCTGGTAACCTCCTCAAAAAACTCTATAAAATCAGCTTTGTGACCTACCATGCACAAAGCCATGCAGAGTATCCCTGATCAGTCCATGTCTATCTAAATACTCTTATATCTGGCCCCTTAGAATAACTTCCAATTACGTTCTCATTACAGGAATGATTCCTGGAATGAAAGGGTTACCGTATGAGGAACATCTGGCAGCTCTTGGGCTGTACTCCCTGGAGTTCAGGAGAATGAGGGGGGATCTCATAGAAACATTCCGAATGTTAAAAGACCTGAACAGATTAGATATAACAAAGTTGTTTCCTATGGTAAGGGAGTCTAGGACAAAAGGGCACAACTTCAGAATTTGGAACAGAGATGCGAAATTACTTTAATTAGAGGGTTGTAAATCCGTAGAATTTGTTGCCACGAGCGGCTGTGGAGGCCAAGTCATTGGATGTATTTAAGGTCAAGATAGATAGATTCTTGATTAGCCAGGGCATCAAAGGCTTTTGGGAGAAGGCAAGGGAGTGTGGATGACTGGAAGAATTGGATAAGCCCATGATTGAATGCCGGGGTGGATTTGATGGGCTGAATAGCCTACTTCTGCTCCTATGTCTTATGGTCTTGTTATTGATGTCAGGTTCACCAGCCCATAATTTCCTGGTTTATGTTTAGATCCTTTCTTAAACAGCAGAACAACATTGGCTGTTCTGCAGACCTCCAATACGTCACCTATTGCTCAGGATGATTTAGTTATCATATTTCATATTTAAATAGATTTACAAGGATGTTGCCTTTATTGGGAAGCATGCCTTATGAGAATAGGTTGAGTGAACTCAGCCATTTCTCCTTGGAGCAGCGAAGGATAAGAGGTGACCTGACAAGAGTTGTATAAGATCATGAGAGGCATTGATCATGTGGATAGTCAAGAAGTTTTTTCCCAGGGCTGAAGTGGCTAGCAGGAGGGGGCACAGTTTTAAGGTGCTTGGAAGTAGGTACAGAGGAGATGTCAGGGGTAAGTTTTTTACGCCGAGAGAGGTGAGTGTGTGGAGTGGGCTGCTGGCTACGGTGGTGGAAGCAGATATGATAGGGTCTTCTAAGAGACTCCTGGATAGGTACATGGAGCTTAGAAAAATAGATGGCTATGGGTAACCCTAGGTAATTTCTAAAGTAAGTACATGTTCAGCACAGCTTTGTGGGCCAAAGGGCCTGTATTGTGCTGCAGGTTTTCTATGTATCTATGATATTTTTTCTCTGCTAAGGCCCCTGCAATTTCTGCATTCGGGATTTATCCACTCTGATTTTTCTCAAGACAGCAATCGTTTCCTCCTCTGTAATCTGTAAAGGGTCTAGCAGCTCAACTCTTCTCTCCCTCACTTCTGTAGACTCTCTGTCCACCTCTTGAGTAAATACAGATGCAAAAATTCCAATTAAGATCTCCCCCATCTCTTTTGGCTCCATGCATAGATTACCATTCTGATCTTCTAGAGGACCAATTTTGTCCCTTGCAATCCTTTTGCTCTTAACATATCTGTAGAAGCCCTTAGGATTCTTCATCACCTTGTCTGCTAGAGCAACCTCATGCCTTCTTTTAGCTCTCCTGATTTCCGTCATAAGTATTCTGAAGCACTCCTAAAGTACTTCATTTATTCTCCCCTGCCTATACCTGCTATGCACTTTCTTTCCTTTCTTAACCAGGGGCTCAATACCTCTTGAAAACCAAGGTTTCCTAAACCAGTTATCTCTGACAGGCACTCTCAAAATCTCACTTTTGAAGGCATCCCACTCACCAAGCACACCTTTGCCAGAAAACAGACTGCTCAAATCCACACTTGCCAGAGCCTTTCTGATACCATCAAAATTGGCCTTTCTCTGATTTAGAATTTCAACCCAAGGACCAGAACTAACTTTCCATAATTAAATTGAAACTAATGGCATTATGATCTCTAGATGCAAAGTGTTCTGTCCCCTGCCCCGTCTCATTCCCGAATAGAAAGTCAAGTATAGCATACTCTCTTTTGCGACTTCTTTGTACCAAGCAGAGAAACTTCAGAACACATCCGACAAACTCTATCCCGTCTAGTCCTTTTACATCATTTTGATCCCCAGTCAATATGTCAAAAGTTAAAATCACCTACTATAACAGCCTTATGTTTCCTGCAACAGTCCGCAATCTTTCTATAAATTTGTTCATCCAAATCCCACTGACTGTTGGGTGATCTATAATAAAGCCTCATTAACATGGTCATTTCTGTCTTAGTCCTCAGTTCCTCCCATAAATCCTCACTAGATGAGTTCTCCAGTCTATCCTGACTGAGCACTGCCGTGACATTTCCCCTGACTAGTAATGCCACCCCTCCCCCTTTAATGCCTTCTGCTCTATATTGTCTACAACAACGGAAACCCAGAATATTGAATATTTCCAAGGATCGCTTTGATAACTTATTTTAAGAAAATGTATTCAATATAAATTTATGTAAACTAATATAAAATAAACCTGAACTATAAAATCCTTATATTAACATTCACACTGAGTGAATACATGTCAAGTGCATATAGTATTTTTATTAACTGGTCTCTGAATGTAAGACACAACTGAAGAGATTCAAATTAAAAGACAAGCATTCAGTAGTGAATAAGTTCCTATGTTTCAAAAAAAAAAGTAGCTGCATAGTTACTAAGATCAAGCCCACAGCAAAATTCTGTCATGTATATGCCTTAAATCATGGACTTTTCAAGCATAATAAATTGTAAATACTGTGGTAAAAATCATTGAAGGATTTATCTTTTTGTTGAAAATATATCAGGACCAGCAAAACTGAAACTTACACTGTGGTTCTATTTATTCTGTTTCACTGGCACTTGGTAAAATGGATGCCTATCAATGTTCAAGTGATCACAGTATGTGGACTTTAATATAATTTACTTGTTGGGGTGTAGCATTCATGCCGCAGCGTAAAAGGAAAGACAAGGCTATTTGCCATGGCAACTAGAACTCCAGGGAGCAACCTCTTATACCAAACAAGGGACCATATGGGAGCACATAAACAAAGCAAAATGTTATCCTGAAACCATGTTTGCTGGTTAAATGATTTGGAAATGAATAAAATATCAACATGATTGCCTAAACAAGTTACTTCGTGAAAATAGTGAAGTTTCACAATGAATCCATTGTAATCCTCCAATCACAAAAATGAACGAGATGTTAACATTAAAATTTAATAACAAAGCCCCTTTAAATATTTAACATAACTCAAAGGTCTCAGCTTTCTTCACCCAGCATGATGTTCTGTCTCCATGTCTTTGTGCAAATTAGTATTCATTAAAAAAATCCACCTGGTTATCCTACTGCAGTGCCATCTCCACAGCACATTAATCACCTCAGTCAGTGTACAGAGCAACAGAATTTAGATTGAACCTAAACTAATTCTTTGATGGCTCACAAATTTAATCAAATATTTCAGTTCTTTTTCTCTCTTTTTCCTGTTGTGTGTACATGGCCAATTAATTTAAATATTGTGAAGATCTATGCCTGCACCTTCTGTAAGACGAAGCCTCTATCAAAAATTCAACAAAAATATGCAAATATTTTCAATTTTATATTGTTGCTTCTAAGTATGTTAATTTCAGCTTTAAAACAAGAACAGAAAGTTCAATTATTTTAGATGCAAAATTTATATGAATGATGGGACCACGACAGTATACAGCAGAGTGCAGCACAGTACAACACAGCGCAACACAGTACAGCAGAGTACAGCACAGCACAACACAGCAGAGCACAACACAGCACCGATATTTGTAATAAAGGATTTTGTAATTAAAAAAAAGAAGCAGAGCACAGCACAGCAGAGTACAGCACAACACAGCAGAATACAGCACAACACAGCAGAGTACAGCAGAGTACAGCACAGCACAGCACAGCAAAGTACAGCGGAGCATAGCAGAGCACAGCACAGCACAGCAGAGTACAGCACAACACAGCACAGCACAACACAGCAGAGTACAGTGGAGCATAGCAGAGCACAGCACAGCAGAGTACAACACAGCACAGCAGAGTACAGCACAGCATAGCACAACACAGCACAGCACAGCACAACACAGCGGAGCACAGCACAGCAGAGCAGAGTACAGCACAACACAGCAGAGTACAGCGGAGCACAGCACAGCAGAGCAGAGTACAGCGGAGCACAGCTCAACACAGCAGAGTACAGCACAGTAGAGCACAACACAGCAGAGCAGAGCAGAGCAGAGTACAGCACAGCACAGTGCAACACAACACAACACAGCACAGCATAGCTCAACACAACACAGCAGAGTACAGCACAGCACAGCACAGGAGATCACAGCACAGCAGAGCACAGGAGATCACAGCACAGCACCAAAAAAGTTAATTTTACCGAGCTAGTCAGCAAAGTGTTTGATTCACACAAGCCTCCTCCCATTCCTTTTCATGGAATTCCATCAATATATCCTTTAATTTCATTCTGCCTTCCTACATGACAAAGCAATCTCTTCTTTAGAAGGACACTATCAGATATAAAATCATCAGGAAATCCTAACAAGCTGAAAGAAATTCCATTAATCTAAGCCTTTATTTATTTCTATGTTAAATACTTGCATTAGTTACCCACAGAGGTAGTGAGTTCCACATTTAAACTTTTTCCAAATAGTAAGTATGGCACCATATCACTCAAAGTTAACCACATTTCCCTGTGTTAGGGAAATTCAAAGTTTTCCCTATCTGATACCTTTTCAATGATGGAATTTTAGCTGCCTCTATCAACTCCCTTAGCAGTGTGTTCCAGATAACCATAACACTCTGAGTGAAAACAAAAAATCCATCAGACCTCCTTTAAATTTCTTTCTTCATACCTTAAACCTGTGCCCTCTAGGTTTATACCCCACTACTCTGTAAAAACAGGTTTTGACTATCTGTGTCCCTCATTATTTTATAAACTTTTACAAGGTGTCCATTCACCATCCTCTCTGAAGTATTCCTGCATGAGTTGTTTGTTCCATTCAAAATAATTTGGCATCATCACTTTTGACCTAAAATGCAAAATACAGTGGTTTTGGACTTTAATACTGTACATGCTGAAATATATTCAGCAAATATTCACACTTTCATGTAAAAATAGAAACATTGATCATTTAAAATTATTGAAGTACTAGGTTATCGTCAGAGGCAAGAATGTACCAGATTCAGCAGCTTTAAGAGTCCTCAGTGAATGGTTTAAATTGGATGGCATTGCTCACACTTAATCCACATCAAATTCATACCGCCTACTTAATCTGATGTCAGTGATCAGCCTTGGCTAACTCATCTCTACATGTCAGCAGGACCAATTATGTCCAGGGCTAGCAGCAGTTCATCCAGGTATAGACAGGTTTCTACAATGTGATGCAGCTGGACATGTTTCAGTGTGGGTGAGCCAACATGTTGCATGTTCAAAGATAGCACCCAGATATCAATCAGTGCGCAAAGTTGATTGGAGCCCAGGTCTGATAAATTGGAGTTCAACACACCAGCTATCACCATTGTGCAGAAATCCATCTCCAATCAGCAGTGCTATATTAGCAATATATAGTTGCAAGAGCAAGTTGTACACTGCATCTTGGAATTTATTTCACTGAACTCAGTGTCTATATTGCATGTTTAATGCCACCTGCTGAGGATGAAATTCTAGGAAGACAACTTCAATTTCAGCAATAGAGATGACTATCCTTCTTCACATTAGATAATTATCAATTATTTGCAGTTTGGTAGTTGATTAATTTTATCTGATTGTTTCCTTGATTTAACAAGGGGCTTCCAGTTGTCATTAGAGTTGTCAACATTTGATCGGGGTAGTATTCCAGGACCTGAGGGAGATGGCTTTGAATTCATGATTTATTGTGTAGCTATGCTGTAAAATGAGGCTGCTTTGGCTGATATTCTCCATAAAAAGGAATATGAATGGGAGAAAGAGAGAACTTACAGAACAAAACAAGTTGTTGAGAGAGAGAGAGAGAGAGAGAGAGAGAGAGAGAGCAATGCAGCTTTCTCAGCAGGATGCTCTATCTAGGGCAATTCCATAGCAGCAAGGAACAGTACATGATGTGACTTCTCTGAATGAAGACTTCCTCAATAAAAGGATTTACTAAGGGAGTCACAGACCATGACATTTGCATTACAGGGTTTTTCCAGTCTAAGGATAGGTGTTATTTGCTGAAGGTTGCCAAATGTTGCAGTGTAAGGGAGATCCACAGAAGTAACCATCTGAGTGCTCTGCAGCAGAATTGGTAACTTTAGCTTCCTGTAATCTGTGCTATCCTTTTCCTTCGTGGGTGCAATTCTGCTTCACCAGCTGTGAACCACACCTCAAAGCTAATGGTCACCCACAGTGTCTGTGTCGGAGCAGTGTCCACACATACCAGAATGAGCAAAGTCATTTTCAATCATCCATGACTGCCTGGTCAGCTTGTGGATCCAGGCTATCTGAAAGGAAAAGCATACTCACTACAGTATGACCTACTCATTATGTTCTATGTTTCTATGTTCAATACAAAGGAATGATTCTGGGAAAAGCAAGAGATTCATCCCCACACATCAGTAATTCAGAAAGGATTTTGGGAAGTAAAGAAGTAAATAGGCATCTAGACATGAGCACATCAGTCTAGCTGTTAGTCATGAGCTAACTAACGGTGAGTCTAGTCATAACAGGATCTCTTTCCTTCACATGAGCAAGCAAGGATAGAAACATAAAAAAACCTACAGCACAATACAGGACCTTCAGCCAACAAAATTCTGCCAAACATGTCCCTACCTTAGATATTACTAGGCTTGTCCATAGCCCTCTATTTTTCTAAGCTCCGTGTACCTATCCAAAAGTCTCTTAAAAGACCCTATCGTATCTGCCTCCACCACCATTGACGGCAGCCCATTCCACACACTCATCACTCTCTGAGTAAAAAACTCACCCCTGACATCTCCTTTGTACCTACTCCCCAGCACCTTAAACCTGTGTCCTCTTGTGGCAACTATTTCAGCCCTGGGACAAAACCTCTGACTATCCACACGATCAATGCCTTTCATCATCCTATGCACCTCTCTCAGGTTGTCTCTCATCCTCCATCACTCCAAGGAAAAAAGGCCGAGTTCACTCAACCTATTCTCATAAGACATGCTCCCCAATCCAGGCAATGTCCTTGTAAATCTCCTCTGCACCCTTTCTATGGCTTCCACATTCTTCCTGTAGTGAGCCGACCAGAACTGAGCACAGTACTCCAAGTGGGGTCTGACCAGGGTCCTATATAGCTGCAACATTACCTCTCAGCTCCTAAATTCAATTCCACAATTGATGAAGGCCAATAAACTGTATGCCTTCTTAACCACAGAGTCAACCTGCGCAGCTGCATTGAGTGTCCTATGGACTCGGACCCCAAGATCCCTTGATCCTCCACACTGCCAAGAGTCATACCATTAATACTATATTCTGCCATCATATCTGACCTACCAAAATGAACCACTTCACACTTATCTGGGTTGAACTCCATCTGCCACTTCTCAGCCCAGTTTTGCATCCTATCAATGTCCCGCTGTAACCTCAGACAGCCCTCCACACTATCCACAACACCCCCAACCTCAGAAAACTCGCTAACCCATCCCTCCACTTCCTCATCCAGGTCATTTATAAACATCATGAAGAGTAAGGGTCCCAGAACAGATCCCTGAGGTACACCACTGATCACCGACCTCCATGCACCTAAGGGTTTTTATCACAGCACCTTATTAAAATACTGTCAGATCACCATCTGTCCTGATTTTCACACTTCCTGTCTCTTCACTTCAGTCGGTTCCTTTCAAGATCTTGGTCATTGCATTTGCCTATTTTAGAATTACATCTCTCTCTTCTCCTGTAAGGTAACAGTTTCTCTAATAATTCTGATCATCATTCAAACTTTACCTTGAGCCTGCTTCAGGAGTTGCCAAGGTTAGTAGGTTTCTTAGAGGTTTCTGAGACACAAATTGTGGGAAAGAAGTCTGCATGTGGTTCACAGATGGATGGATTTTATAATATTAAACTGTATTACACAGACTGGATCGTTCTTCCATTTAGTTTAAATGACATGCAAAAAATGTAACCTGCTTCCAAACCTCCAACTAAGACATTTTCCTGATGTTAAAGGACATCTCAAGTCCTGCAGGAACCCATTCCCACCCGGCTCAAAACGCCTTCAATCTGTTCAGTTATCATTCTGCACATGATCAAATTTCACTGCAGGTTAGTGTGAAAATCATTATGAGTAAGTGATGCTTGACATTTAATTCTGTAACCAGGTAGTTATGCCACTCGGATTTCCCATCACCAATGCCAAGAGACATTGCAACTCCAATTCTAATCAGTCATGGAGACATACTGCAGAAAATAGGCCTTTCGGTCCACCAATTCTGTGCTAATTATCAAGCACCCATTATTACATTAACCCTACCATAACCCCTTTTATTCTCCACAAATTCCCATCAGCTCCTCCACATTGTACCATCCATCTACACACTAGGGCTGATTTACAATATCCACTCATCTTTGGCTTGTGGAAGGAAACTGCAGCACATGGAAGAAGCCTGTGCGATTGTGGGAAAAACATGCAAACTCCATTTCCGAAAGCACAAGAGATTAAGGTAACATTCGAAGTTTACACTCTGGTCACTGTACCACTGTGCTGGGTGCTGCTCTGCAATACTTCTTTGCTTCTTATCTGTGACTTATGAAATGGGATATTCTTTGGTATTTTGCCCCAACCTTATATATTTTGTTTTCCTTACATGTAAGTAAACTAAAACAAAACAGATTAAACAGAACGGCATGTGTTGAATGAATGGATGGAGAGTCATTGCCAGTGACTGTGTGAGAGCGGCAGCATGATATTACCTATAGATAAGAGTGAAGAGCATATGTGTGCAATAGATGGGAAATATGATCAAGTGCCTGTAGAAATATAAATAAAAGTAAAGGGAAGGCTGTTTGTATTTCCAGCCTGCTCCTTTTTCCAGACCATTCGTGCCTCATCCCTTATCTCGGTACCATATATCAGCACTCTCACCATACCCTTTGATGCTTTTTTTTTTGCCTAGAAATCTACCTCCTTCTTAAGTGACTTAGCCAAAGCTTTCCAAGGTAGGTAATTCTTTAGCTTTACTATCTTGAGTGATTGTATTTCTCTTAACTCAGTCCTAAATATTTTATGACTATCCTGTAACTTTGGCCCCTGCTTCAATTCACAGAGGAAATATTGTATCTTCTCTGCATGCAGCCTGTCAAACCCGAAGATTTTTTTCTTTCACAATTATCTTTGAGATTCCCTCACATTTGTTGAAACAGCACCCCCACCCCCACCCCCACCCCCACAAATCCTGCAAATCCCAGGCACAAAATGATGAAGGACCTTTTGGGATGATACTGAGAATCCTGAAGCAATGCCATACTTCATCTGCACTTTATTTTCAGACCAAGGGTCACTACCCTGGGCGCATAATTTATCTTAGTTCCAATAAAATGAGGTGTGAATGCAGATTAAGTTTGTAACATATTCTTCAGTGCCTTTCTTGTGTACTAAGTCACTGAATGTTATGTAACTTTTCTTGATCTCAAGTCTATTAATTGTTTCACCATCCTTCAAAAATCCTTCGCACTCCTATGTCCTAGCTGATTTCCATAGGTCCTTTAATTCTGGTTTCTCGTACCCCTCACATGCTGTTGTACATATCCCTTCACCACTATTATCAGTCAATACCGACATTCACAGTTCATTTATTATCAAATTACATATGTATATGTCACCATGTACAACCCTGAGATTTGTTTTCTTGTTCAATAAACCCAAGAAATGCAATAAAATCAATGAAAGTCCCTACAGGACTGCCAATCAATCAATGTGCAAAAGAAAGCAAACTGCGCAAATAAAAAAGGGAAATAAATAAATAAAGCAATAAATATCGAGAACACGCGATGAAGAGTCATTGAAAGTGACCCCATAGATTGTAGGAACAGTTCAGTGATGGGGTGTATGAAGTTACCCCCTCTGGTTCAAGAGCCTGAAAGCTGAGGGGTATTAACTGTTCTTGAACCTTGTGGTGTGGGTCCTGAGGCTCCTGTACTTTCTTCCTGATGGCAGCAGTGAAACGAGATCATTACCTGAGTAGTGGAGGTCCTTGATGACGGATACTGCATTCCTGCAACAACACTCCATGCAGATGTGGTCAATGGTCATGATGGCTTTATCCATGATGAACTAGCCTGTAATTACTTTTCACTGGATTTTCCATTCAAGGGCTTTGGTGTTTCCAAACAGGCCGTGATATGACCAGCCAATACATTTATAGAAGTTTTGTATGTGAAAGTTGTAGTTGTCATGCTGAATCTTTGCAACCTTCTAAGGAAGTTGACGTACTGCTGTGCTTTCTTTATAATGGCACTTACATGGTGGGCCCAGGACAGGCCCTCTGAAATTACAACAAGGAATTTAAAGTTGCTGACTCTCTCCACCTCTGGTTCCTCTATTCGGAGTAATACTTGCTCATGGACTTCCACCTTCCTTCTCCTGAAGTCGATAATCAGTTCCTGAGTAAGAAGTTGTTACTTTCCTACACAGATATATTTTCAATCTTGCTCGTATATACTGATTTGTCACCACTCTTGATTTGACCAACAACAGTGATGTCATCAACTTAAATATGGCTTTGGAGCTGTGCTTAGCCTCACAGTTATAAGTAGAGCAGGGGCTAAACACACGATCTTGTGTTGCACTTGTGCTGAGGAGATGTTTTCACTGATCCGAACTGACTGGGGTCTGCAAGTGCAGAAATTAAGGATCCAGTTGGCAAAGAGGTATTGCAGCCAAGATCTGGAAGCTTATTATTTAGTTTCGAGGCAATTATCGTATTTAATGCCAAGCATTTGTGAAGGCAAAGGGATGGTCAACATTTTGGGTCAAGACCCTGCATTAGCACTGAGAGTGCAGAGGTAAGATAGCCAGTGAGTGAAATGACGTGAAACCGACCATTGTGAGCATAGTGCAGGTGCCCTTCAAAATAATCACACCAATGTAAAGGAAGCAACTTCACAAGAACTAAATACAAATGACCAGGTTGTTGGCAGTGCATCTGAATATCTGCCTCACTTGAAAGGGCTGCTTAGATCCATATATGGTGGTAAGGGAGGAGATGTTGGGACAACTGTAGGAGAATGTACCAGAAGAATGGGGTGGAGAGGAAGGGATGAACAGCCTAGGCTGTCATAAAGAGAGATTCCTGTAGAAAGCAGAAAAGGGGAGAGAGGGTGCGATATTGATGGCTAATGATAGAATATCTTTGGAATTGGAAGAAGTTCAATTCTGGTTACCTCATTATAGGAAGGATGTGGAAGCTATGGAGCGGCTGCAGAGGAAATTTACCAGGATGTCGCCTAGATTGGAGATATGAAGCAAGGTTAGCAGAGCTGGGACCTTTCACTTTGGAGCGTAGAAGAATGAGAGGGGACTTGATAGAGGTCTACAAGATTATGAGAGGCATAGATGGGGTGGATAGTCAGTACCTGTTTCCCAGGGCATCAACAGCAAACACCAGAAGGCATAGGTACAAAATTAAGGGTGGGAAGTTTAGGGGAGATATCAGGGGTAAGTTTTTTACTCAGAGGGTTGTGAGTGCCTGGAATGACTTGCCAGGGATGGTGGTGGAGGTTAAAACATTAGGGGTATTTAAGAGCCTCTTGGACAGGCACATGGATGAAAGAAAAATGGAGTGTTATGGGGTAGTATGGGTTTAGTACTTTTTTAAAGGATTATATGAGTCGGCACAACATGGAGGGGTGAAGGCCTGTACTGTGTCATAGTGTTCTATGGTTCTATGGTTCTAAGTGGTGATAGAAGGCATGCTGGATTGCATAGGCTGGTTGGGTGAAAGGAGAAGACCAGGGGAGGTCTTATTTCTGTTCTGTTTTGGGATGGGGAGGTGAGAGCAAGCATGTTTGAAATGGAAGAATTGCATGAGGGCTCAGTCAGCTGCAGCAGGTGGGTGGGAGTGTTCCCTGTTGAGGGGGGTATTTCAGATGCCCCAGAGTGGAAAGCTTCCTCATGAGAGCAGATACAGTAAAGATAAAGAAACTAAGAGAAGTGGATGACATTACTATGGGAAACAAGGAGGTAAACTGTATGATGAAGCTGAGGGAATCCATAGGGTTTTAGTAAATATCAATGAATAGTTTGTTTCCTGAGATGGAAACAGAGTTCCAGAAAAGGAAAAAGTGTCAGAAATTGTCTAGCTGAATTTTAAGGTAGCATGGAAGTTGATAGCAAAGATGATCAAATTGGCAAATTTTGCATGAGTGCAGGAAGCAGCACCAATGCATTTGTGAATGTAACAGAGAAAGAGATGGGGAGGCATGCCAGAGTAGGGGGTGAAACAAGATTTGTTGCATGTAGCTATCAAAAAGGCAGGCTTAGCTGGGGTCCATGATTGGTTTGCAGAAAGTGTGAGGAATTAAAGAGAAGTTGTCCTGAGTATGAAGAAGTTCAGTTTTGTTGGAGGACGTAGTAGGTCATGGATGAAATTATGAAAATACGAACTCTCCAATAGCAGTCTAATACCAGGCTGGTTATCTCCGCAAAATGTCCTTTCTATCATGTCTACTGACATCTCCATCTCTGCACTGCCAGAAAGAGGCATTAAAGAACTGCAAGACATATAAAACTGACTGACTTGTTGTCACACTTCCTTTCATCTTATTTCTCTTTAAGCACCTTTCATTGACTGAGTAGAGTTTGATTTTTGGCCAGATGTGAAGGTTACATGCAGTGAACAGGCTCCGATCTGGTGCCAATGCCCAGGTGGGCCATGGTCAAATGTATTACCAGGCTGGAAGTTGAGAGATGGAATACCACAAGGTTGAAGGAGTCATGGATGTAGGGTAAGATTTATGGAGAAACATTGGTGCTGCCAATTTTATTTAAGACTGCTTGTAATCTCATGAAATCCTTTTATTTTGTTTGAGAGCAAACTCTCTGTTAAGATCTCTGCAGAATTTATATCAGAGTTTTCCCAACATTGATATATATTTTAGGTGGCCATTAGGCAATGCCAGAGAAATGGTCTGACTTAACAATGCACCAGATACACAGCAGAAGATTGTTAGATATGGAATGTTGGCTGTTGAAACCAGCTTTTGTGCAACCATTTTACACCCACAATATTACAAAACTAGGTCCAACTTTAACTCTGACACTTTAATAGTGCTCAGCAGTTTGTGTATTTCTATATAGTTACACACAAAGATAACTCAACATTGGACAATCAGCTGGAGGTTACAAAAATTAATTGACGACGTTAAGAACTAAATTCAACATTGCAAATGTTCTCCTGCTTTTGATCTGCCGGTACATTTAGTCCAAAAAACTTACCAAGCAACAGCAGAAGGAAGTGGATGAGAAGTTTATCCAATCAGACAGTATTTGGTTGCAATATATCGGAATTAGTTTCTAGATGAACACACCGCTGGGGCTCTGGCCTTTAAATTGCAGCATTCCAACTGCGAAGGACTGGAAGGACGGTTAAAAAAATCGAGTTTAAAAAAGAGGCAAAAATCAGGAGAAACTTGTGGATGTTACCCCATCCACAATTCTTTCAGTTCATCCTTTAATTATAAGACAGCAGCAAAATTCTTATACCTATTGTTCTCTGCTTTGACAAAGAAGAAGTATTCAACTATTTGTCGATAAGCCGAAGCCTGAGGAAAACATCTTGCTCACACGTTTTGGGGAATCCCCACTTTGGTTTCAAATATCTGATTTCCTTACATGTAGCTTGCTTTACTGACCCTTGAATCAGTGTGACATAGCTGCAAAAAATGTCATTTTGCTGCAATTTCACAATTAGTTTAAAGTAGCACACCATGTTGTTACAGCACTCACAGCGTGACTAACAATAAGCTACGATCCTAGCTGTTTGCATGTGAAAACAAATGTTAAGGATGCTTGTTAAGTCAACACGATAATAAATGTCATGGAGCAGGCAACATAATAAGCATCATTGTTAGTGCTTGGTTCTTCATATGTTAAATACAGCTGAGCACATGAATCTTTAAATTAAGGTATTGAAGTTTGTCAGATTTCATTAGTGTAAAAAAGTCCCTACAATTTTCACAGTAATATTTTATACATATATAATTAATATCATTAAAGTTCAGGAAGTAGTTTTGTTGTAACTAGTTTAACCAGACACACTCTCAGTAGAAATGTATTTCAAAAACAAAACTATTCCTGATATGCATTGTAAAATAGCACCCATTATCTAGTGTCTCATCTGGCATGAGCAGTTAACATGAGCAGACTAACTACAATTGGGTGTTATTAGCAGCCCTTTCCATGATCCTAGCAGACACCTTTGTGTGGGATTTAATTACATATTTTAAGATAATTGTGACTGAAGCTTATGCATCCTGCTGGGGCAACGGATATAAATCAACAGATTTGACTCAGGGACCCTGCCAACTGACCTTTCTAGTAACATGCTGTGTTTTGAATCATCTGTCATGTTTTGTTCAAACTTCCCTCATGAAATTGGCTTTAGGTAGGCAGTCTAGTCCAGGAAGTCACAATGACTAATGCTCACTGCACGTAGAAAATGTGCAATCTCTCTGATGTTGATGTACATGGGGAAATGTCTAGTATCATTAGCAACAAGGACACTGGCAAAAAAAAAGTGTAACTAGTATTAAATTACTAGTATTAAGACTAAACTAAACAAGAACGTTTGATTTAGCAAAACCCTCACCATATTAGCCTAAAGGGTCAATATTGGAACTTGATCTTTCTTTCTGTATTGATAGCCACATTGATATTGTGCCTCAATGCTTCAAAGAAGCTCCACATCCTCTAAAGCAACTCCATCCTAATCCCTTATGGGAGCCATTGTTTTTGTTGCTCCTGCTTTGGAAGTAATAGTATAACAATAGAGCATAACTGAACAGAAACAACAGATTCATATCAGTAAACAAAGCAGGAAAACCCACCAGCTCACATAGACACAGCCAAATGAAATTGAGAAAATAAAAAAAAAGGAAAAGAAAAGATCCACATCAACTAAAGCTTTTACCAGGTTACTGCAGACTGATGGTGTGCCAAGGAAAGAAGTGTTTATTTCTGTCTTTCATTATGATGGGGTTGCTTTTTAGGAAATAAAACAAATTGTTTTCTCAATATCGGACTGCAGAAAATCAAAGCAAACTACTTTCATATCTACCATGACTTGATATACTTATTAGCAAGAATAATTGAAGAGAAAGTGTCACATCTGGTGAAAGGAGGCGGCAGACCACATTAAACCTAAGGGTGACATGAGTTGCGGTTGCAAGTGTAGTGTTGATGGATGAAAGAAAACAAGGAATTTCTATATTCTTTGAGACAGAATCTTAAAGCATTTGCGAGTGAAGTGCTCTGAGGGTGAGTACATGTCACTCATCAAACAATAACATAGAAAGTTTCCATTCACGAAGAAAATAATGAAAAAACTGAACTCTGAAAAATATAACACTGAATCAGTAATGCGGACATGATCAAGGCAGAAATAAATGATATCCAAGTACGTGACCTTGTGGCTGATATGTGCTGTGAACAATCAGACCAGGATTTTTCTGCTGAAAAGCTGACTTCTTTCATTAGAGGCAAATCTTATGCATTTGACTGTGATGCATTCCAGATTCCAGATCCTGCCTATCCCCGCCAGTCATCTCTATGTATGTTCACATCTGAACAATCAGCAGTTGGCAATGCATATTGTCTAACTATTCATTTAGCAATTTGGGATGTTATCCTGGTTGCAAGCACTATAGTTACTTTGTATTTCAATTGTGTTTAAATATATTCTTTCATTTATAGTTTAGTCTCTGTTAACATTTAACAGAATTTTACTCACCTTGCTTATATCTTGCTTTATTTTGGGATAGCAATTCCTACTGGAATCTCCTTTGTCCTTAGGAAACTACAGCATGATAATTTCTGCAGCTCTGATTGGAAGCAGATGGGACCAAGTTGGAGGAATTCTCAGTGGACCAATTTCAATTTCAGTCAGAAATGAACTTAGCCCCCAGAATGCTTTTTAGGATATAACTAAGGAGCCACTTGGCATTTATTTCAAGGGGAATAGAATATAAAAACAAGGAGATAATACTGAGCCTTTATAAGACACCATTCAGACCGTACTTGGTTTTGTCAACTATTTTGGACCCTGTATCTCAGAAAGGATGTGTTGTCATTGGAGACAGTCCAGAGGAGGTTCACAAGGATGATTCCGGGAGTGAAGGGGTTAACATATGAGGAGTGTTTGACAGCTTTGGGCTTGTACTCACTGAAATCTAGAAGAATGCATGGAGATCTCATTGAAACCTTTTGAATGTTGAAAGGACTAAGCAGGATGGATGCGGAGTTTCCTATGTTGGGGGTATCCAGAACTAGAGGGCACATCCTTAAAATTGAGGGGCAACCTTTTAGAACAGAGATCAGGAGGATTTTTTTTAGCCGGAGAGAAATTGTGGAATGCTCTGCTACAGACTGTAGTGAAGGCCAAGTCCATGGGTAAATTTAAGCCGGGAGTTGATAGTTTCTGGATTGGTCAGAGCAACAAAGGATATGGCAAGAAGTCAGGTGCATGGGTGATCCAGGATCAGCCATGATTGAATGGTGGAGCAAACTCGATGGCCTAATTCTGCTCCTGTGTCTTATGGTCCTATGGCGATTCTTGAGAAGACAACATTGTATTGTTGTCTTCTTGAAGATGAGCCATCAAGCCATCTCAGCAAATCACATACCTCTCTGCCCATCAGAACAAAACACGTTGCTCCGAATTTGTTTCTTGCTCTTTAATAACCATCTAATCAGTCTGCACACAGTTACCTCTGGAGTGATGAACGGCTTTGTAGTGCAGTTATGAAGCTTCTGGTAATAGATGATGGACTTCTGTCAGGACAGTTACTCAGAATGGTGCACACTAAAATAAGCAGCTAATGCAAGCACAAATAATAACTTGGCAAACCTGTTCTAGATATGTCACTTATAATTATATCCTACCCCATCATCCCCAATTCAACCATTACATTATCTTTACCTAGATGAGAGTTAGAATGTGAAACATACTGCTGAAGTAGGTGGTTAAAGTAAATATGCATTGTTCACCAACAATAAAATAGGAAAGATACAGATGATAATGCTAAAAGGATTACATGAAGTAAGGTGGCTCATGTAATAGAAATGATAAATGAATTGGGGTATTTCTAAACTGCCATCAGAAAGCCCATTTTCATATCTCTATGCATTGTTGTCTCATTTGGTGCAGCATCGTCTCTCAATATACAGAAATGACAGTAAGCTGTCAGGTCAGTTCATTGGCTGCAGACTACTATCACTGCAGGACTCTATGCGCCCAAGAAGCAGGCAGGAAAACTGAATGCAGACACTACCCTCCCAGCAAAATGCCTTTCCCAGTACTTTAACCATTAACTTTATTTTTAATATAATTCTTTATTCTTAATAGTTGAATATTGTTGTTTTTCATTGCATTTTGCACCAATACATCACAGCAAATTCCAAATACATGCCAATGTATATGGTGAATAAAGCTGATCATTCTTGATCATTGATAAATACAAGTACACATCAATCGGGATATACAGCTGTTTGTGTGGAATTGGACCTATGTAAACCAATGTGAATGTGTGTCATGCAAAACAACCAACCAATATTACTTCCTCAAGACTTGATTCATCAGCTCAATTCCTGCTGACCAGAGAAATGCTAAACATGCATATACAATATCAGCTGCGCACGTACAAAATGAAAGGAGAAGGAATGGTCAACTTCCTTAATGCAAATATGTGCACCCATGTGCAAAAGGGAAAGATGGTTAAATCAAAAAATAAATCAAGGAATTGGAAAATTATTCTAGTAGCAGTCTAAGAAGGATCAATTAGATTTCCTTAGGTTCCAAAGTCTAAGCAACATAGAGTGGGCACAAAAACAGACTAAAACAGCAACTTTGTCTGATATTTTATATACAAAAACAATATCTGATAGTTATCAAAACATTGCTACCCTGCATCTAATTTGTCCAGAAACAGTTGCAGAACAAGATACGTTTCCTTGGTTCATGAGATTTCAGCAGTAATCGGATCATATTAACAACAAATGAGGAAGAGTTTATTGATCTAATATGGGATGGATGACACAGCATCATTTGTAAATTAAACCTTAGGGTATTCTTCAGAAAGCCAGAAACATTCATTTTTATTTTAAGCCTCAAGTGTAAGCTTTGGTACGCTTAGTACTGACTTCAGAGCTGTAACTCTCAATCTCTGAATTTTAGGCAAAGAAATAAGAAGTATCAGACTCAGATCAGTCTAAATCCTCTTCTTTAAATTGGATCAAAGGTTTGGATGAAAGACATTTTAAAACTAAAGGAAATGACTACAAAGTTGTTGAGATACAAAAATACTTTAGTGTTTTTTCTAAAAGGAGAAAACCTAATCAAACTGAATCAAAGGAGATCAAGTTTACATATTTATGGGAAGAGAATTTATAAATGCCTGTGCAGAGGTTAAAAATTTGTAACAAATTGTGGCAATTGTACATTAATAATATATTAAGTAATAAAATTCTAGAAGCATAGAAATACTTTGAGTAACTTTATTCGAGTACTCCGATATAAAGTATTCTAATAATGCATATACTTGTATTGAAGAGCATTTGATAGCTCTGGAATTCAGAAGAATGAGTGGTGACCTCATTGAAACCTATCGAATGGTGAAAGGCCTTGACAAAGTGGATGTGGAGAGGATGCTTCCTATGGTGAGAGAGTCTAAGACCAGAGGACACAGCCTCAGAAAAGAGGAGTGTCTTTTTAGAATGAAGATAAGGAAGAATTTCTTTAGCCAGAGATCAGTGAATCTGTTGAATTTGTTGCCACAGGCAGCTGCGGAGGCCAAGTCTGTATGTATATTTAAGGCAGAGATTGACAGATTCTTGATTAGTTAGGTAATCAAGGGAGACTGGGAGAAGGCAAGATATTGGGGCTGCAAAGAAAAATGGATGAAACAGTCATGATGAAACAGACTCAAAGAGCCAAATGGCCTAATTTGCTCTTATGTCTTATGGTCTTACAGAAATGTATTAATGCATTTGTCCAAAAATTCTCTTGCCTTAAAATGTTAATTAATGGATAATAGGAAAGAAAGCACAATGACCAATACCAGAGATGTACTGGATCTGAAACAGAGCAAAATTTTAATGAGCATATGGATTTTGGATCTACCCCACATGATGCGGTGTTTAAATGTGAAGCATCGAAGGATTATGCTAATTGTGCAGCTTACAAGGCACACTGCTCCACCTAAACCTGGAGTCAGTCTTAGGCATTCATCATCCAAAGCAATAGTGAAATTGTTTTGGATCATATGCATGTTATCTTGCATTCTTTGCTTCCTTGAATGTTTTCAGCTGCAAAGCTTTCTTCATTAACACCAAGCAGTCTTTACAGTTACACCAATTATATGTATGTACAACGTTCCCAAAGAGACAACAATAGGTTTCTTGGCACTTGTACTTCACACCACCAAAATCAAAATCCTAAACAGCATTTCTTTTAGACATTATTCTAGTCTCTGACTTTCTTAATAAAATTAAAGTTTTGTATTAAATTCTGTTACTTGCAATGCAATGGCTCCCCCAGAAATGGTGTACTTCAGCTTGAGTTCTCCAAACTGCTTAAGTCACGCAGTTTGAGCATAAGCATTGTAACTAGGCACAAATAAGCTAAACTGCATAATTTGACAGGTATCGCTTAATGGCTGCCAAGTGTCTGCACACACTCCATCTACACAAAGTTCATCCAGAACAAATGGTAAAGAGAGTGCTGCCACCAAAAAATGAGATTTACCATGATCACATCACTCCGAGAATTTCTAGCACTTCATATACTGGTGTCAGTAAGCTTGGCATTGTCCCACATGGACTTGTGAATGCACAAGTCCTATCTGTATTCAGCTGTTCAACAACTATTTTCTGGTTATGCTCTGGTATTGTCTTATTTATCTTTTCCAGTGGATGGCACAGAAACTGTGGCACCTTTAACTTGAAGGGAAGGGAATGGCTGCAAGGGACCTGTGTAAAGTCAGTTTCTTTTGCTTTTATTCATTATTTTAATTAGTTGAGTATTTTAAGTGTATTTAAGAGTTTGGGTTTTAAGAATTACTGATAAGTTTTAAAATGTTTAATAGTTTAATTTTTTGAATGGTTATAACATATTTTTCAACATTTCTGAATGTGGTAAAATCCAAAATATTCATCATACTTTGATCACTTTGTCAGGCAGTTAAGCAGTGACATGACTTAGCCAGCTGAGATATGCTTTCAACATTTTGAAGCGTAATGCTTGTTCTGGTTCCTCTACCATAGCAAAATACATTTCTAAAAGGCCTGCAACTACATAGAGTCTCATCTCTGAGGTAGGGCTGACTCAGATTTATACAGCAAATGCTGTCCAACGTACCTGCCTATGCTAGTCTCATTTGCCCGTATTTGGCCCTTGTCCATCTAAACATTAACACAAGAAAAACTGCAGACGCTGGAAATCTGAAGTAACACGTGCAAAATGCTGGAGGAACTAAGGATCCTCCAGTACTTTGTGTGTGTCCAGCTAAACATTTCCTGTTCATGCATCTGTCCCAATAACTCTATCACTTTCTCTGGCAACTTGTTCTATGTGCCCACAGCTCTGTGTGGAAAGCATTCGCCTCTATTCCCCTGTAAATCTTTCCCTTCACATCTTAAACCTATAGCCAGCACTGTATGCTGTGAGACACCACAGGTCACAAGCCTCCAATTTGAAAAACAGCCCTCCACTACCACCCTCTGACTCTTTCCATCAAGCTAATTTTACCTCCAGTTGTTTAGGTCACCTTGGATCCTATGTGTTATCACGTTCCGGACCGGACCAGCCCATCACAGGGGATCTTGTCAAAAGCCTCATTATAATCCATTAGAAAGCATCTACCAACCTTTCTTCATTTCTTTGCACCCCTTCAAACAACTCAATTAAAATTGTGAGATGCAATTTCCCTTGGACAAAGCCATACTAACTCTCCTTACCCAGTCCTTACCTTTCCAAATGCAAATAATCCTGTCTTTCAGAATCCCCTCCAGTGTCACTTCCACCACTGAGGTTAGACTCACCAGCTTGTAGGCCTCTAACCTTTCCTTGCACAACATTAGTCACCCTTCAGTCTTCCATGAAAATTACCCCTGTCTGAACGTAGGATTTTAAATTGTGGGCCAGTGCTATCTTTTCCCAAAACTATTTTAAAACTAATCGAATAATGGTCACTAGTCCCAAAGTCCTCACCCCTGCCTATTTTCCCAAGAGGAAGTATTGTTTTGCCACCTCTCAAGCCAGCTATATTTTGTTTGAAACAGTTTTCCTGGACACACTTAAATAATTGTTCTCCACCTGATGCTCCTCCATCATACAAGCAAGTTAACTTTGAGAGACCTTCACCAGTAATATCTTAATGGTTCTCTGTGGGCAGGAGTTTGGTGCAGGTACTCCATAGCACAAAGAATATAGAAATCTACATTACAGGCCCTTCAGCCCAGAATTGTACCGACCATGTAACCTGCTCAGAAACTGCCGAGAATTTCCCTACTGCATAGCCCTCTATTTTTCTGAGCTCCACGTAGAGTCTCTTAACAGACCCTATTGTATCCGCCTCCACTATCATCGCTGGTAGTGTATTCCACACACCCACCACTCTCTGTGTGAAATTCATTTAACTGTGTAACCCAGTTATTAAATGTAACAGGACAAGTTGAAAAAGTCATAAGATGAGAAATAAAGCTTTTGACTTTCTGATTAAAGGGGTTCACTGATTAATATTAAATATTCAAAAATGATCGTATTACAGAAATACTGGTAAAGTTAATACAGGAATTCTCCCATTTATGTTGTATTTAAAACTATTTTATGTTCAACTATTCCTTTCCTAACGCATAGATATGGGCGATAAATATTGGTCTTGCCATTAAGTCCCACATCATCTAATTGATTTAAACAGCTTTCAACAGCCCAAATCAGCTAATGCAGATTACTGCAACATTGCTTTTTGTAATGAGACTAATGAAAATGTTTGAAAAGAGTGAACAACAGGAAGTTATAAATAATCATCAATTGCCAATCATTCTTTCTTTATTTTCAGTCTTGTTTTGTCTCACATGCCCATTCACATTCTAGGCCAAAATACTAACAGGAAATTTCTGACAAATGCATCACTATTCAACTATCATTGTGATCAACAATTATGAAAGGTGAATCAAATGGTGAGGTAAATTAGATGCCACAAGTTAATGTCACTAATTTTGAGCTTCTCTGAACTGCGATGCATATTAATAATTCCAGCATAAACATTAATCATTTTGCACACATTAAATTAAATGAATTGCAACTGATACACCAAAAGTAAACAATTATTTTCTTCTTTTGGGGGACTCTATATTCAGGGGCTGATATATTTTTTAATTTTGGTTACATTAATACTCTATGAATATTTTTGTTTTTTGGAAGGAGTCTTGCACCAGAAAACTCAACCTTTTTCCATTTCTGTATTAACATAGTATCACTAATCTGCTCCAATGATACACTTAAAGCCATCCCTGGTAATCAGGGCATATTCTCAAAACTATGTATGCTATATATTGCACAAAAATTCAAAGGAATATCTGCAGAATATAAAAAGAAATTCAACATGTTTTAGGAATAATTTTACATTGCCAGGATTGGTGTTTTCTTTAATTCTTCATGACCATAGGAAGCTGTAGGGAGCAGTACACCTGTACTTGGACAGTCAGCTTGCACTACATACCAACGGCTACTACTATGGTTAGTCTTGGAAACTCAGAATTAAGTCCCTAATTCACAGACATGGCCTTCACTAAATAGCTAGATTTAACTACCTGGGTGTTTGAAGACTGATTATTAAATGGGGGAATATAATGGCCACATCAAAGGTTTCCATTAAAATGCAGCATTCTGTAACACTAGATAATCCCTTCAATTGGCTCTGGTGAGCTAAGGGTGAAGGAGTGTGGGGACAGGAGCTGAAATGTGAGCGGGCTCAGCTTATTGCAAAATACGTTTAGTCATGTGCTGCATGTATCTGAGAGAGGGCATCAGCTCAAGAGGTTCGCTCTAAAGTGGCAGGCTTACATTCAAGTCAATGGTGTCGTGGCAGCTCACTTCCAGTAAACATTCAAGGGAAGCGCTCCTCCACGCTCATCAATACAGTGTCAAGGATGCCACTTTTCACAAGTGTTCAGTTGTGTCTTGAGTAGTATTTTGATATCCAAACTGCACCTACACCTTCAACTAACCAGCTTCATTGACCTAAATTTCAATTTGCTCAGTTGTGAAAATCCAGCAAATGAGTAGGCGTGCTTTAATTTGATTCTCTGGTATATTATTGGAACTATAAATACAATTGTGTGGAAACTAGTTTTCCCTCACTTTTGATTAATTAAATGGGTAATAAACAGCACCGCCTTCCATTCAGATCCCATATACAAGATACTCACAAACCAGCCAAAAAGTGTAAAATGGCACTCTCATGGTTTTCACAGAATCATGCCATAACATAATCTGTGAAATTTCAAAAGGAAGTGAAATTAAAATCTTTGATCTGATGTGTCTTTGACATGGAGATCACTGGGAGGGCATCAGACTCTTAAACAGCCTCTTTCCATGGCAACCACAGAGCAGCTACCCAAAAGGCATGAGGAAAAATACCATGGGGTGGGATCTTCTCTCTATGTGGCCAGCCCCCTGTCACAATGAGATGGAGGATGAGATTTCAGTTTGTAGTTCTAACGTGCACAGTAATAAAAATCAGCATTTAAACAATTAGTGAAGAAATTCCAAATATCCCGAGCTTTGAAGATTGAGAATGTGAATACTGAATGCACAACATCATTATGGAGTTGCTTTAACTGATGTCACATTGGAAATTTCAATGCACTATTCTCCTGGCATTTTTTTTGAATTTGTATCATAAGCTCTAACTTATGCCAACAAGGAAGTGAGCATATACGGTCTGGCTTATGACTTCTTTGAGTGCCCAAATAAAGGCAGGATAAATTATGTTTATGCATTGAGCTTTGTATAGGAGTACCAAGACCAGTTTTCCAATGGACATAATTTCACCCAGAAGTAATATATCTAAAGGGGAAACAATTGCATTAACATGTGATTTTGCATAAACAAACTGAATACCAATGGACCTAATTCCTAAATTCTAATTTCATATTCTTCCTACTTCAAATGAAATACCAGTGTAATATAAACTCAGATGCCTCAACTCAAATTGCAGTTTTTGATGCAATTAATTCTGTATGTTATGCTTTATTTGACATCAGATGGTAACACTGACCAAGGTTTCAAGAGGAACTTTGACGTTTAGTTGTTAGTGGTGTTAAATAGTTGGAATGGAGTGAGTTACAAGTTTGATTCAGAATGTTTTTTTTAGCATGAAATGCATGTCATTATCAGAACTGTTAATTTGTGTTACAGTTTTGGAACACCAACTGTTATTCTATATATACTGTATATGTTCACGTATAGAGTGTCACCGCTTTCAAACTCAATGTCTTGCCAATTTGTATTTTTAACACAGAGAGAGTAAAAAGACCCAAATTCAGTCAAGCTGCTTTGCCACCCATATTACTTTAAGACTATTAGTTTGCAAAATCAAATTCAGTACTGGAAGGTGGATTATTTGTAAAAGTCCTTCAGAAGTATCAAGAGTATTTTCTTAATGTACTTTATATTTTTCCTCAAAATCTGAGTTGTCAGTATATAGGAGTCTACCAGAGATAGCTCATTCATGAATTACAAGTTTTTCAGATGTAGCACATTATGCTTGATATTTAAATAAACTTTTATAACACTTATGTAAGAGATATATTGTTCAGAAAATAAAGGTTCTTACTTTAAACTGTCAAAAGTAGAAACTTTGGTAATTAATGGACCATAATGTGGAGCTAAAGAACACTTTTTCCTCCTCTTCGATTCAAAGAAATTAAAAAATAATAACTTCACCCAGTTTCTTGGTTGTGGGCAGGACTCAAGCTGCTGGTTGAGAAGTAAAAACAAAAACCAGCACATTTGTCATAATCTCTAATAGAGATGTTCCCTTTGTTTTTCTCTCCATTCTCTCCCATTTCTGTAACTTTAAAACATTCATTTTTCTTACATTTCCTGGTTCTAATGTAGGTTTATTGACCTGAGATGTCATCTTCTTTTCTCAATCCCCAGATGTCCTCTGACCAGCCGAAGGGTTTCAGCCCAAAACGTCGACTGTACTATTTTCCTAGATGCTGCTTGTCCTGTCGAGTTGCTCCAGCATTCTGAGTGTGGTCCTCTGACCTGCTAGTATTGCCAACACTCTGTTTTTATTTCAGATGTCTAGCATCCACAGCTTTTCTTACTTTATGGCTGCAGTGCTCGGTTCTGTGGTCCAATTTTAGTAGATGGAGTCTTTGCCATACATTTGATCCTGTGATCAAATAACACTAATAATAAACATGCGAAAATTGACAGATGCTGGAAAGCCAAAGCAACACACACAAAATGCTAGAGGAGCTCAGCAGGTCAGACAGCGTCTATGAAAATGAATGAACAGTTGATATATCTGGTCTCTTCTTCAAGACTGGAAAGGAAGGGGAAAGTGTCAGAATAAAAAAGTGGGGGGAAGCAGAAGGAAGATAGCTAGTAGGTGATTGGTGAAGCCAGGTGGGTGGGGAAGGTCAAGGGCTGGAGAAGAAGGAATCTGATAGGAGAGAAGAGAGGGTCATAAGAGAAAGGAAAGGAGGAGGAGACCCAAAGAGAGTGATAGGCAGGTGAGAAGAGGTAAGAGGCAGAGTGGAGAATAGAATAAGAAGGAAAGGGGAGGGATTTTTCTTTACCTGAAGGAGGAATTGATATTCATGTCATTAAGTTGGAGGCTACACAGACAGAACATAAGGTATTGTTCCCCCACCTCATAGAGGCACAAGTGGACACCATGGAGCAACATGTCGAATGGGAATGGGAATCAGAATTAGACTGTTTGGCCACCAGGTAGTTCCAGATGAAACAGAGGTGCACAACTAATACTAAGTTGGTTTTCTAGGCATTCAGAGATACCTGAAAAATGGCTTGGCTTAATTTTAAGTCAAGTGTATGTTGATCATGCTTTTGCTTTCAGATTTGAAATTTGCAGCTATTATGTCCGTTTTACACTCGTACACAGGGTTAATGAAATCCAGATTCTATCCCCATAGCAAATGTTCCCTACAATCTCATTTAGCATACTGTTTTCCTCAAATTTATCCTTATTTTGTATGTCGAAGAAGAATTCAATTAAGGTAATTTCTTCCTGATCACCTAATATAAGCCATATGTCATAGAATTATTTTATTTATTTTTTTAGAGATACAATGTGAAGCACACCCCTCCAACCCAATGAGCCACACTGCCCAGCAATCCATCTATTTAACCCTAGTCTAATCGCAGTACAATTTACAATGGCCAATTAACCTACTAACCAGTACATCTTTGGATGTACAAGCTTCTTACAGGCAGCACTGGTTTAGAACTCCAAATGCCCAGAGCTGTAATAGTATCACACTAAATGATATGCCCAGTAGAGTTCTAGTGTCATGGTGTCACAGATTCATATGCCCTCTGGCAATAGCTTGGCATTCACTGATGCATAAAACTGCACTCTCCTGCAGCAGAAATGTGACATTACATGCTACTGTTGCCCTCAGATTCTGCAGCTACAATCATGAAATGAATGTTGGATACGTTGGCTCAAAAATCTATGCTACAAGACCTCCTCAAGCCTTCGAGCAATACAGCATGAAAAAACAAACAGAAGAGTTGTCCAATTTTAATGTATTTGACTGATCTGATTTAATTAACTGTTACTTTCATCTGGAAAAACACTCTTTTGCTTACTCAATCATAACATTTAAATCTCTTCATAGGGTAGCCCTAGGGTTACGGCAACCTTTCAGACTGCATGAACCAGCTTCTTTCTTCATGGTTTATCTATGGCTTCACCACTGACTTTCTTACAGTGTAATCCCTCTGCTCCTGACTTTGTGGTGCAACAACATATTCAGCTCTGAAATATCAGAAGTACATCTTTTCCTTCTTTATCTCCAACTACTTTGTCACCTTCAGAAGACCACTGAGTCTTTTCAATAGTAAAGTTCCATCTTTGTATGCTACATTATCTTTTCTCCATAAAGCAGCATTCAAGTAATTTCCAAGGCTATCCTACTAACAAAATAAATGGATTACATTTTTTGAAGCAATTGCTAGACCGGGATAAATTGTTTCAACATTGGGCCCAGCTGCAAATTCTAATGTGAAGATTCTGGTAACTTAAAGTAGCATCTTTCTTGTTTATTTGACCATTAGTAATATTGTGGGATATGGATATCTAATCCCTAACAATGGTGATAAAAATCTCATTTCTCTATCTATATATAAGACCTCAAGCTAAATACTGATAAATAAATTAAACATTACAGTTGCACTGTACAAGATATTAATTGTTTTAAGTGCAAATAATTAAGCAACAAACAAGCTGGAAGTCTGGAAGAATTAAGGCTTGAAGCACAGGCTAGTGTGAGCAATGTTTGGATGAGGTGGACAAATAATAAATGTCGATAAGAGAAACAGAAGAAAAGCTTATGAACTGAAAAGTTTACATTTCAAAAACGTATTTTGGGAGGTAAGGATAAGAGAAAATGAGGTTTGGTAAGGAATTTGAAATGTATGTAGAATGAGTAATGAAAATTCTGAAAGGTCTTGTAATAAGCGCTTAAGCCATTGAAAGCCATTGGTACCTTTTATTAGCTATTTTGTTTCAGGGAAGTTTCATGAAAATATACAATAAACTAGTAAACATAAAGAAGAATAAAATTCATATGTAGAATCACAGCCGTTCATCAAGTATAGAGAAAATCTTCAAACTGTTTGCACAAATCTGAGCGAAGGGAAGGGCATTTGGCAAAGCACAGCTTGATAAAGGACAAACAGCATGAATTCAAGAAAATGAGGTCATACTTAATTAACTTACTGGAGGTCTTTGAAGATACCACTGGCATGATGCATAAGGGAAAGGTAGTCACTGTTACAGACTCAAAATTAAGTAACAAATTTCCACCATGGAGATGAAGGTAAAGGAAGACAAAAGGAAAGGAAGATAAAACAAATTAACATAAATAACTTTTTGTGCTACATTGCTTATTCTAGACATGGAAAATGATGAAGATGATATAGTTCAGATTTCTGATACAGTAATTCAGTTGATTTCACAATATCTCTTGTATTTTGGTGAACTAAGATTGTAGATGACAAAATCAATTCATTGGATACAAGAACAAGAGATTCTGTAGATGCTGGAAATCCAGAGCACAGACACAAAATGCTAGTGGAACTCAGCAGGTCAGACAGCATTGATGCAAATGAATGAACAGTCAACATTTTGGGCTGAGACCCTTCATCAGGACTGGAAAAAAAGGGGGAAGATGCCAGAATAAAAAGGCGGGGTGAGGGGAAGGAGGACAAGCTAGAAGGTGGTAGCCAGGTGGGTGGAACAAAGGTAAAAGGATGGAGAAGAAGAAATCTGAGAGGAGAGTGGACCATGGGAGAAAGCAAAGAAGAAGGAGAGGCACCAATGGGAGCTAATAGGCAGATGAGAATAAGAGGTAAGGGACCAGGCTGAGAAATAGAAGAAGGAAGGGGGAGAAGAAAAAAATACTGGAACATGAAATTGATGTTCCTACTATCAGGTTGGAGGCTACCCAGACATGATATGAGGTGTTTCTCCTTCACCTTGATCACCACAGTAGATCAATGGCAGATGCAATCTCAACGCCTCTTCACACAGCCTTAAACCATCTGGACAACACAAACACCTTTGTCAGGATGCTGTTCATCAACAATAACTCAAACACTAATACCATCATTCTCACAATCCTGATTCGAAAATTACAGGATCTAGGCCTCAGTACCATCCTCTGCAATTGGATCCTCAACTTCCTAACCAGAAGACTACAATCCGTCTGGATTGGTGATAACATATCCTCCTCACTGACAATCAACACTGGCGCACCTCAGGGGTGTATGCTTAGCCCACTGCTCTACTCTCTATATACACATGACTGTGTGGCTAGGCGTAGCTCAAATATCATCTATAAATTTGCTGATGATAGAACTATTGTTGATAGAATCTCAGATGGAGACAAGAGGGCATAGAGGACCAAGATATGCCAACCACTGGAGTGGTGTCGCAGCAACAACCTTACACTCAACATCAGTAAGATGAAAGAGCAGATTGTGGATTTCAGGAACAGTAAGATGAAGGAAAACATACCAATCCTCTTAGAGGGATCAGATGTGGAAAGAGTGAGCAGTTTCAAGTTCCTGGGTGTCAATATCTCTGAGGACCTAACCTGGTCCCAACATATCGATGTAGTTATAAAGAAGGCAAGACAGTGACTATACTTCATTAGGAGTTTGAAGAGATTTGGTATGTCAACAAATACACTCAAAAACTTTTATAAATGTACCGTGGAGAGCATTCTGACAGGCTGCATAACCATCTGGTATGGAGGGGCTACTGCACAGGACCAAAAGAAGCTGAACAGGGTTGTAAATTTAGTCAGCTCCAACTTGGGTACTAGCCTCCAAAGTACCCAGGACATCTTCAGGGAGCAGTGTCTCAGAAAGGCAGCGTCCATTATTAAGGACCTCCAGCACACAGAGCGTTTTCTCACTATTACCATCAGGTAGGAGGTACAGAATCCTGAAAGCACACACTCAGCAATTCAGAAACACCTTCTTCTCCTCTGCCATCCGATGCCTAAATGGACATTGAAACCTTAACCACTACCTCACTTTTTAATATATATTATTTTAGTTTTTTTGCACAATTTTTATCTATTCAATATATGTATTCTGTAATTAATTTACTCATTTATTTTTTTCTTCCATACTAAGTATTGCATTAAACTGCTGCTGCAAAGTTAACAAATTTCATGACATATGTTGGTGACAATAAACCTGATTCTGATTCTGATTTTGATGTAGGATCCAACTAAAAATGTTGGAAGTTGCAGAGGATGTTGGATATGGTGGCTGATAAGGCAGTAGGTGAAGAC
Organism: Hypanus sabinus; assembly: GCF_030144855.1. Lineage (NCBI taxonomy): Eukaryota > Metazoa > Chordata > Chondrichthyes > Myliobatiformes > Dasyatidae > Hypanus > Hypanus sabinus. The sequence goes on from NC_082706.1 coordinate 157,977,192, forward strand.
AAGAGAAACTCTATCCACGTTAAGGTGAAGGGAAGATAGGTTGAGCACAGATGTCTGGAAAATGGAGGAGATGTGGGTGAGGGTAACATCAATGATTGAGGAAGGGAAACTCCATTCTTTGAAGAAAGAGGACATCCTTGATGTCCTAGAAAGGAAAGCCTCATCCTGGGAACAGATGCAGCAGAGACGAAAGAGCTGAGTAAAGGAAATAGAATTTCTATGGGAGACAGATTGGGAAGAGGTATGGTCAATTGGTAGGTTTAGAAAAGGTGTTGGTAGACAGTTTGTCTCCAGGGTTGGGGGCAGAGATCAAGAAAGGGGAGAGAGGTGTCAGAAATGGACCAAGTGAATTTAAGGACGGGGTGGAAATTTGAGGCAAAGTTGATAAAATTGACAAGCATGAAGCAGCACGAATACAATCATCAAAGTAGTGCAGAAAGAGTTGGGTAACATTCCCAATGGAAGGCTTGGAACATGGGCTGTTCCACATAGCCAGTGAAAAGGCTAGCATAGGTGCAGCCCATGCAATGATATGTATCATTAGATACAAATTAAGATTACTTAACATTAGGGAAATAAACCAGAATAAAAAATACGCAAATATGTTGTGTACATTGAACATGAGGTCAGTTTATAAATGCGGAAACTGTCACAACTCCTCTCACTACAGTTACTGACACCATCTCACATGGTGAGAAAGAAGTCCAGAAAGCTGGGTACAATCCATGCTGCTACAAATTCTCTGCTTAGTTTAATAACTGCAAAATTGATCAACTGTTAAAGAAACTAATTCAATCCATTTCTGCTTTTAATGCAGTCTGAACTTGTACCTCCAAAAAAAAACAACCTCACATTTCCTGAACCTTGCAATGTTTGATTTGGAGCTATGAGAAAGGCAGAGTGAATGTTCCTGATACTCAGTCCTTTCTGATGGTCACCTTCACTTTCCCTTCTTTAGACAAACTAGTGGATTGCTTACATTTACTGTATATCACATCAGCAGCCAAGAAACAACAGAGGAATGTTCAAGTACAAATATGACAAGCTTATTCTGAAAATATCATAGAATGGAATAACTGCAACCAGAAGAGTACTTTATCTGCATAAGCAGCAGAAATTTGACACTACTTAGAGTCATGGTGGTGCCTGCGTACACCACTCCCTCAGTCGACATCTTCCGGATAGCTCACAAATGTTTTTTTTAATGTTTTTTTTTTGCTTCTCTTGTGAATGGTCTTCACCACAACTGTGTTTCTAGTGCTGTTAGAACCTGTGATTTACAGTTAGGGGATTGTCTGAGTAACCTAGCCTTTGCTGTCTCCGAGAAGATTCCAAGAAGTACTCGCATGTACTCGCAGGATCTTGATGCTAAGAAACTTAGAGACAGATCACGAGCTGATGTCTAACTCCATTTTATTGGTTAAAACATTTACTAATCGCCGATTAAAGTGTTGAGGAAGATAGAGATATCGAGGGAAATGCAGGCAGCGAGCAAGAGTTCAGTACCAACTGCCTTTCTTTTGATTGCTGCTGTGAGGGATTCTGTGAGCAGCGTGTCTCTGTGTGGGCCTCTGCGCTGGTGTGGTGTCCCACTCTTTCAATGAACATCAGTGATGTTATCATGGTTCTGCAGTTATGGATTGAACTATTACATTTTTGGACTGTGGACTTTTGCAGACTTTTTACATTTTTACATTCTGTGTTTTTATCACCGGTTTCTTTTCCACTTTGTTGTTGAAGGGGAGGGAGTTTGGGGTTGATGCTCTGTTAGATTTTTATGCAGGGGGAGGTGTTGTCTTTTGGGGCTTGAGGCTCTTGTTCCATTTTTGTGTGGGGGAGTGGGGTTTTGGGGGTTGATGATTGGGATACTGCTCCTTTTTGTGCAGGGAGTGGGTTTGGTGTTCCTCTCTGAATGTTCTTTCTTTGTTTCATGGCTGTCGGAAGAAGTCAAATTTTCAGAGGTGTATATGGGTACATGCTTTGATAATAAATGAACCTTCGAATTTTTACTGATTTTGATTTGAACTTAAAAATGATGGTGTTTTAATGCAACTAGTGTCCCTATATTTCCAGGTGGTATAAGTTGCAGCTTTTGGAAGTGTTTCTGAAGAATGCTTGACAAGTAACTCCAGTGAATCCATTAGATAACACATAGTTCAACTAATATTATGCTGATCCTGGTGGAAACTAAAGTTTAAGGCACTAGCTGGGGTGACTCTGCTTCACCATGGATACCAGTGAGTTTAACAGGTGCTGGAAGGTAAAATTATTCCCTCGCACACTCAGCTACATCTTATTGTTAGCAGAGAGGTTTAAGGTAGATAAGATGAGGTCATTCACCAGGGAATACCCAAAATTTCATCTTGTTCCTCTGGATACAGCATCTGCATAATTTGTTAATTTGTTTCTGATTAGTGATGATCCCACACAGTATTGGACATTGTTAGTGAGCAATGTAACTCATTCAGCACTAAGATTAGGTGGCTACCTTCCGTCAAGTGGATGTGGAATCAATATAGCTTATCAGCCTTCTCATTGGAGACATAGCATCCTAGGGTTCGACAGCATAGGTTCAGGCCTTTAGACCAACTACTTCAATGCCAACCAATAGTCAACCCACTTGCGTTCAATAAAGCTGTGCCTGTCAAATGTTCTCCAGTGGACTTCTCACTCAATACATAGTTAATGTATTCTTTTGTTGCCAGTGGTTAATTACAAATGTATTGCAACAATTAAGCCCTCAAAGTATAGATTATCTTCTCAAACAAACAGTTCATTATGCACACTGGTTACATACTTGTCTATTATTTTTGCACTTTACTTTAAGTTTTGATTTAACGAAGTCTCTCGCAACCTTTCTATTCAACTTGTGTGTGCTAAGGTTTCCTTACATCTGGCTTTGGTTTTGATAGAAAGCACAGGAAAAAAATGAAAGTTTCCTTTTGATTTCTTTATAAGGAATCAAGCATCAGAACACAGTCTGCTATTGGGTAATGAAAGCCAGTTTGTACTGAAGTCAATGGAAATAAATACCCCATAAAAAGAATGGGTTTTATATTGTGTTTTCAGACCTATTGTCAAGGCATGAATTTCTGAGCAGTAATAAATCAAAATGAAACAAAATATCAATACTTTGATTGGCATTCACTGGTGGCATTTTGTCAGATACCTAAACCCTGACATCATTCTTTTTATACAAGTATCTGCTAAGATCCGTAAGGAGATCCTTTTGCATCAAGTCAGTGGCTTTGCTTTACCAATGAGTGTGCTGTTACTTTCTGACACCTCCTAGCAGAATAGGCAGATATAATAAACTCTTGACTGGAATTGCTAAAATTATTCAATCTATTTAAAGCTACCAAATACAATTATTTCTTTACTTAATTACAGTAAATGCAAGTTTCATCAACAATCTTAGAGTGAACATTAGTAGTCCAACTATTCACCACCTCATTGTTTTTTCGCCTTTCAATGAGATGTATGGGCTTGGAGCAGATTCTCAACATCAGGCTGAATGTCACACAGGAACTTCAGATCCCCATGTTTAGTCACTTTCAGTCAGTATTGTTGCTTTTAAAGAAGTTTGGCAACTGCACTGACATCATGCTCCACTAAATGTGATTCTGGAAAGGTAATAAAGAACATATTGACTTTTTTCCAAAGTGCAGATAGTATTCAGTGATTTCTTTACATAACCAAAGTCTTGACATGATCGTTTGAATCTTGGCATCAGCTCAATGTCCTTTTGTAGCAAGATCAGTTCTTCCTCCATCCTTCCAGTTAATTCCTCATTGCAAGTTTTCAGGAATGGATTTATTACACTATCTGGAACTTGGGCTGAGAAATGATCCTGAAATCTCTCTGACATGTCTTTTTGCAGCTCACCCAGGTGGGCATGATATACTTCAACATCACCATCTTGATTGTTCCCTTCTCTTCCAACTTAGAGAGGCTCAGAAATTGGAAAAGGTTTCAATAGCTGATATTACACTTGAGTAGGGTAATCTTGGGCAGAACTGTAAAAATGTCTGACTTGATTTTGATAAGACTCACATCTTTTTCTTGAATTGAAGATTGATTTTATTGAACCTAGCAAATAATTGTGATAAATAAGCAATGCCATGCTAATATTTGTGAGCTGATTACTGAATGAAGTATTCGAGTCATCAAATAATTTGATCACAGTTTCAAAAATGAATAGAAGAATTTCAGGCAGTTTCCTTTTAAGAGACATCTGTGTGCAAGAGTAAACATTCAAACTGTTCATCATTCTCAATGCAAAGCTCTTAAATTAATTGAGAATTCAAAGCATGGGATTTGATTTATTTACAACTGTGATAGTATTTAATGATTTGTGCAGCTGATCACTGAGGTAGAGAAAAGTAATGAATACAGCTCAGTCCATCACAGGTAATGCCCTTCCACCCTTGAACACATCTACAGGAAAGCAGCATCTACCAGCAAGGATCCCTATGACCCGGGTCATGCTCTCTTCTCTCTACTGACATCAGGAAGAAGATACGGGATCCTCAGAACCCACGCCATTGGGTTCAGGAACATTTATTGCACCTCAACCATCAGGCCCTTGAACCAAAGTGGACAATTTCACTCAGCTCACTTTCAAGGACTCTTCATCTTATAACCTTGAAATATATTGCTTTATTATTATTATTATTATTATTATTATTATTTCTTTCTTTCTGTATTTGCACAGTTTGATGTCCTTTGCACACTGGTTATCCACCCTATTGACGCGGTCTTCCATTGATTCTATTATTGTTTTATGGTCATTAGATTTATTCAGTATGCCTGCAAGAAAATGAATCTCAGGGTTGCATATTGTGATATATAAGTGCAAACACACACACACACACACACACACTATATATATATATATATATACGTGTGTACTTTGATAATAAATTTGGTTTGACTTTGAACTTTGAACATTTTTGTGACAAGATGTATGTGAATTACACAGTGAATGGTAAATATGTTATATATAGCTTTTTTCAAAAAAGTAATAACCCCACAGTGGTGCCTATTGCACATGAAAGAATGTTGGTGAGTGAAATGCCTTTCTCTTTGAAAAATTGCTCAACAACATGAAATATTGACTCCCCTTTCATATCTGTTTCTAGTCCCCTTGCAAATAACAACTCTTGAACCGTGCTTTCATCTATTATGAAGCAAAAATAACAAAGATTAATTGCCTGGCTGAGTTTACTCTTCCAACTGCATAGTGAATTCTGTTGTCCTAAGTTTGTTGCATAATGTATATCCACATTCTCAAACATTGCAACTATTCATCTTTGAACAGAGTTGTCGTTGAGCAGAATCACTTTAATTGCATGGGGCTTTCCAGACATAGCAATGAAATGTTATGCAGAGCACACAAACCATTACTGTTTTGTAGTGAAACGCTGAAAAACATGTTTTGAAGTGTTTTTGGTTCCTGAAAGATGTCACAAAGTGACTGAAAATTAGCCAAGTTCATGTTTGCTTTATCAGAGTGTATTTTCTTCAAATGCTCAAGGAGCCTGAATGGTTTCATTGCCTCATTTGAAAAAACTTTGTGACACAGTAGATACTGGCTGCTGTTGTTTGCCTGGTGCTGGTATAGACAATAGACAATAGGTGCAGAAGTAGACCATTCGGCCCCTCGAGTCTGCACCGCCATTCTGAGATCATGGCTGATCATTCACTATCAATACCCAGTCCCTGCCTTGTCCCCATATCCCTTGATTCCCCTATCCATCAGACATAAATCCATATTTCAGATATTCCACACTATACTGCCTTCACTCTTGTTCATTTGGGCTGCTTCTAACATTTTCATTATGGATTGACAACTATTATTTAACTCCAACCTCAAGCACTGCAATCAATAAAGGGGAGAGTTATGATGTCATCATAGTTCAAGCAAAACCTGACATTCTGCCTGAAGATACATACAGAGGGGCAATAATATCTTGATTGGGCCATGGGCTAGAGAAATGCGGTCAAGACTATTCAAAAGGGAAGATTCAGACTTTACACCATTGAACACCATGCCCTAATTCACAGGAAATCATATCATTGCATGATTAGAGTGTGGGAATCTTACTAGCTAACACTGTACTATAGTACAATGACCAGGCTCAGAAATAACACAAGTTATTTCTCATGATATGCCAAGTTCAGACATATCCCATTACTTTTCAACAATTATAGTGTACTTTGAGCTAGGTCTAAGAGAATGGTTGGGTTAGCAAGAGATAAGGTGATTACATGATCATTGGAACCTTTAATGAGGCACTGAGGATCAAATGCTTATAGTAAGCAATTAATTTCTTAAATTAAGTCTGTAATCCCTCAGCTGCCTCTTATTAATGAGTATCCCACCCCATTATCTTAATCACCCCCTTAGAAACTCCACAGTCCCCGGAGAAGGCAATATCATCCACTTTGGGAGCCAGTTTATATTATAAAGTGTAAATAGTAGAAAGCCCATTTTTGGCCCCTGTTGTCTTCCATGTAATTACCTTCTAACCAGAAAAGACAAATTAGTTAAAGGACAGGAAACCATAGTCTAGTAATGAATGTGCTATTTTTAATAGATATCCTTTAACTAATCACCTTTCCTTTGTAATATATAACATACAATTCTCTCAGGACATTTAAAATAACCTTTGTATGGTACTTCTAATGGTTTTATTGGACATGGCATTGAAGGTTATGGGGAGAAGGCTGGAAACTAGGGTTGAGGAGGAGAAAAAAAAGGATCAGCCATGATTGAATGGTGCAGCAGAGTCGATGGGCCAGATGGCCTAATACTGCTCCTATTTCTTATGGTCTTATGATCTGATGGTCTTTATCCCTTTTGAAAATCAAGACAAGCTGCACCTATTAGCATCCTCATGTATAGCTATAAACTTTTAAAGGTTTGATGATTTATCATTAAGTTTACCATGTTTACTCTGCCCAATAGTTTTCTAAATATCCTTTACATGTCCTTAGTAAGCATTTTGGGGACATCTGATGTTAAAGCAACCGGATTACAATTGTTTGTTTTTTGTATGCCCTCCTCTACCTTCCAATGAGCTGTGACTATTTAAAGTCATAGAGACGTAGAATTCTGCAACACAGAAACAGAACTTTCAGACCACCATGCCCACGGTGATTCTTTTGCCCAGCTACACTCTACTACACCTGAATCCTCAGCCTCCTCCCTGAGAGACCACAGTCTGTGTGGATCAGAACTAGCATCTCCTCCTCACTGACAATCAACATTAGCACACCTCAAGGATGTATGCTTACCCACTGCTGTACTCTCTCTACATCCATGACTGAAAGGCTAGACACAGCTCAAACAGTATCTATAAATTTGCAATGGTACAATGTTGGCAAAATTTCAGATAGTGACACAGAGGCCTACAGGAGTGAGATAGATCAGCTGGTAGAGTGGTGTTGCTGCAATGGCCTGCACTCAGTGTCAGTAAGACCAAGGAATTAATTATATTCTTCAGGAAGGGTATGTCAAAGGAACATATACCAGTCCTCACCGAGGGATCGGAAGTGGAAAGGGTGAGCAGTTTCAAGTTCCTGGGTGTCAGCATCTCTGAGGAACTATCCTGGGACCAGCATATTGATGGAATTACAAAGAAGGCAGGACGGTGGCTATACTTTATCAGGAGTTTGAGGAGAATTAGCATGTCACAAAAAGCACTCGCAAATTTCTACAGGTTCGAACTGGTTGCATCACTGTCTGGTATGGAGGGGCGACTGCACAGGATCGAGAAAAGCTGCAGAATGTTTTAAACTCAACCAGCTTCATCATGGGCAGTACCCACCCAGCATCCAGAATCCTTCAAAAGGTAATCCCTCAGAAAGGTAGCATTTATCATTAAGGACCCTCATCTTGCAAGACATACCCTCTTCTCATTGCTACTATCTAGGAGGAGGTACAGGAGCCTGAAGACACACACTGTATACTTCTTGATGCAATTTATAGTTTTTATTCCTATGTATTGCAACGTACTGCTGCTACAAAACAACATATTTTATGACATATGCTGGTGATAGTAAACCTGATTCTGCTCACAATCTATGTCAATAGTTTTGAAAGGAAATAGGGTGCTTATTAATGATTGAAAGTTAGATGATATTCTGAGTTGCAAAGAGAATTTAAGGAGAAGTGGACAAATGAATGGGCAAGGACCTTACAGGTAGTTTGTTGAAAAAGTAGAAAGTTAGAGTTGTTTGTACGTATGAGAGATTGACAGTATCAGGAAAACTTGAGTGACTGCAAATGAATTGTTGAAGCTTGACAACAGCAGCCTTCAGGAAAGAAAAATGCCTTGTTCCAATCAAATATGGTCCTGGTCAGACCACATCTGGAGTGTTGCATGCAGGTCTAATCTCCCTACTTAAGAAAGAATATATAGGTAATGGAAGCCCAGCGGATGTTCATCAGATTGAATCCTAGATAGTTATATTGTCATATGACAGATGAAGCAGGCAGGGCCTTTTCTCCTTTAAATTTAGAACTTTTAGATAAATTATTGAGGTATGCTCAATTTTTATGAGGCTTTGACAGAATGGATTTAGGAATGAAGATCTTCATGATTGGAAAGTCAAGGCCAGGGGGTTACAATTTCAAGGTATGGAGCTATTCATTTAAGTCAAAGATAAATAAATATTTGGTAATAAATCTTTAGAACTCTCCACTGAAGAAGGTGGTGGAAGTTCAACTACTGAGTAAATTCAAGATAAAGGACAAGTGATTTTCAGATGTTAACAGAAAACAAAAAGGAAATAAGGAGCATGGGGTTAGAGTTGGAAATTGTCTCAAAGGTAAATACTCAATCATGGTCTCATTAAAGGATGGAGCAGGCATGAGATGCCAAATAGCATACTTCTCTTCCTTTTCTTAAGTTTTACATAATGTACTTAAGAGCTGACTTAGTTCTTTTCATTTTCTTAAATACTGATCTATTATGTTTTACCTCCGGACAAACGTTGCATATCCCTGAACAAGACCAATGAATTAATTGTCAGTTAGTTTTATGCACAGCCAGGCAATGGTAATGTAATGTTTACAATTTTGGAAAAAGTTTTACAATATAAACAGAGCACATTAGTATTATTTGAAATATGCAATTTACATCTGCATATGATTATTATAAATTTCCCTTAATTACATATTTTTGAGCTTCTGTGTAACATGTTGTATTCATAATGATAAACATCTGCCAAAAATATAGAATTGTTAATGAACTCAGGTTGATAAAAAGACAATTCTTTTTGTTAGTAAAACTACATTTATTTTGTAAGGACTGCTAACTTATTCTTACACTGTAAGTAAAGCATACAGAGAAACTTATGAAATGTAATTATAAGGTTTTTTTCCAAAAAGACTTCTGAAAATAATTTACAAAAGTGCATATATTAAATCTACTGAAAGACAGACTGCCCCCCTTGACTGGAAATTTATGAGCCTGTTTTATTGTGAATTGAGGTCTCCAAGAGAAAAACAGAGGAAAAGGTCAATGCTGTTTTTAGTTGATGGAAAATTCATCTGGGAACCTAGATGCTTAGAAAGAAAAAAATCATTCTGAACACTTATCTGATCAAAAACTCTAAGACAGTTCACAGATTGTGTGCTGAAAGAAATCAATCATAATAAATGACAACTTTTTAATCTCAGGCGGCAGCTAAGTGGCAATACTTTGTAATCTTGGAAAAATTTTGGGAGGTGCATTTGTCAAGGAAGTAACAATATAGCATCTAAAGTATAAAAACTGTTATTGTTAAGGTCAGTGCTCAATAAGAAATAATTATATTTATTCATCAATATATACTTTTAACTGTGTGTGGGATGAGGAACATACAATAGCAACAGCAGGAAGAACACGTAGGTGGAAGAGCATAAAAGAAAATGTCATAATACAAGCTAAAGAGTGAATTCTTGTGGGAACTGTTGTCAGGGCAAGTTTAGCCATTGACTGTCATTTTTATAAATGCAAAGACCGGATGTCTCTGGTGAGGCTGAAGACTGACTGGGCTAGAATGTCTAATTAGTTTGTTTCAAACTATTTAAGTTAATTTATTTTTAATTCTTGTAACGTAAGAAGATTTTCACAGATAATAAAAACAAATGTGATTTTTGTGCTACGTGTGTTGTTGTTGTGTAACCAGCATGTTGACCATATTAATCATACTAATTTTTGCAATACATGGACAGCTAAGTGCAGCAAGGTTTTTCTTAATAAAATCCAAGAGAAAAACAATTCAATGAACTTTCCATCATGAAAATATAGTGCATGTTAATCTCGAGGAGTTGACACAGCTGACATTTTTGATTGTGATCTCCTGTGGTAGTCTATAAAGCCTTTGCAGATTGACCAAATTTTCCACAAGAATATAAGCATTATTGAAAACTTAATCCCTTCCAAATACTCCTGTCACAATGGTTGAAAATAAAGTAAAATGGAATTCATAATTATTTCAATAAAATAGATTGCCCATGGCATTACTCAGAATAAATCAAATGATGCACACTTACTGGTTAAGCTTTCCACCCACTAACTAAGAATCTGCAAAAAATCTACAAGTTATAACTGACAACATATAATACTTCTGCTCAGATGGAGGTGTACCTTTGCTAACATTCCTTCAAAAGAATGGTTTCCTAAAGTTACAAATACACCCTGAGGGTGTTCAGAGTTTTTGTTTCTTTGGTGTAGAAGGATTGAAATTGTCCTATTTTAATATTTAGAGCCATGATATTTATTTAGATATAATAAATAATTTCCAAATCAATATAAATCACAATAGATTTGTATTTAATGAGGCATGTGACTATCCCAAAGTTTCTGTCAGTTTTCTGCCATTATTCTGCCGTGTGCTGGCATTGGCAAGGGTCCAGAGGCAGTTTACAAGGATGATTCTGGGAATGAAAGGGTTATCATCCAAGGAACATTTGATGGCTCTGGGTCTGTACTCGCTGGACTTTAGAAGATGAGGGGGGGTCTCATTGAAACCTTTTGAATGTTAAAAGTCCTAGACAGAGTAAATGTAGAAAGGACGTTTCCCATGGTGGGAGAGTCTAGGACAAGGGGTCACAGCCTCAGGCCAGAGGGGTGTCCATTTAAAACAGAGATGTGGAGAAATTTCTTTAACCAGAGGGTGGTGAATTTGTGGAATTTGTTACCACAGACATCTGTGGAGGACAGGTCATTGGGTATATTTAAGGCAGAGATTTATATGTTCTTTATTGGACATGGCATCAAAGGTTAGAGGGAGAAGGCTGGGGAATGGGGTTGAGGAGGGGTAAAAAAGATCAGCCATGAATGAATGGCAGAGCAGATTCAATGGAACAAATGGCCTAATTCTGCTTCTATGTCCTATGGTCTTATTATAACTGTCAGTATTGAGAGCTTCACTATTATTCACATTGCAAAGTGCAAAGAAAAACATTCTCCATTACAAAATAGAGTGTTCTGTTATTTCTGAAAAATACATTACGAGTTCAAGTCCTTTACCAAGCTGAATGTATATGCTTGAGGAAATCTGCATATTTGGATGCAAGATGAACTCAAGGTCACCTCTGTCTGTCTTGGATAACTAAGATCTCATGATAATGATTTAAAAGCAGAAAAATTTCCTTTTTATTTTATTATATCAGCTTCTCCCTTCCCTTTTAGTCCTGAAGAAGGATTTTGGCCCAAAATGTTGATTGTTTATTCATTTCCATAGATGCTGCCTGGCCTGCAGAGTCCCTCCAGCATTTTATGTGTGTTGCTTTGAATTCCCAGCATCTGCAGACTTCCTCGAGTTAAAAGTTCTTTTTATTTTGCCTTCTGAACATTCTTCTTCATTTAACTAATAACTGCAGAAAGCTAAAATTATGTAATCAGTGTGGTTTATAACCTTGAAATATGTGTGAATTTGCTGCAGTATTTTTGATGAGTATAAGTGAAGTTAAATCAAGCCAGTCCAATTGATATTTATATCAACTTTCAGAACTTTGATAAAGTGCTGCATAGTAAACATTGTTTGTGAAGATACATACAGTGCCTACTATGCAGTAGGTGAAAGAAAAGAAAGGAGTTAGATGTAACAGTGCAGGTGTGAAATTGGCTTTGGAACAGGAACCAAAGTGCCATAATACATGTGAGCTTTTCCAACTGGGAATTGGCTTATAGTTGTATTTGTGTTGTCCTTTTCAACTTTTATAAACAACCTACACTGCACCACAAGAAGCAGCAAAGAGGTCTACAGATCATTACAGCACAGTAACGTAGTGAATAAGGAGAATCGTTGCAGAATTCAGAATGTCATAGATAGGATGAGTTCATAGGCAGAAACCTGGCAGATGGCGTTCAATGCAGGGAAGTGTGAACTGATGCATTAGGGAGCACTAAAAATGGAAAGATGGTATACCATAAATGGCAAGATTTTACTTGTGCAGGGACACTGATGCCCATTAAAGGTGACAGGAAAATCTAATCATGTATCTAAAAACTAGGATTGTAAATATAGACAGGACAAAAAAGCAAAGATATTCTGCCAAAACTTCAGATTAATCACCACTTGGACCTTAGGAGACACCACACTTCAGGATTCAAAAAGGAACAGAGTATATTTGTCAGGACAGCATAATGTATAAGGGATTTTACTTTTGAGGAAAACTGAACAGAGTTAGAATTGTTCTCCTCAGTAAAGAGAAGGTTGAGACATTACCTAATGGAGGTTTACAAGATGATAGTGAAAATTCTTTCACAAACAAGAGAAAATCTGCAGATGCTGGAAATCTGAGCAATACACTGAAAATGCTGGCCAGGCAGCATCAGGGAAGAGCTCAGTCCACATTTCAAACTTGTGTGTGTTACAATGAAAATTCTTTGATCTATTAAGTGAGCCAATGACCAAAAGTTTTAGATTTTAAAATCACTGGTAAAACACTTGCAAACATGATACAATTACATATAAAAGAATAAATCCACAAATAAAATTTAAAATGAATGGCTGTGAGACCAAGAATAGGGAACCGTTTCAACAACAGATAATTCTGGGACTGTCTTTCAAACATCCAGTGCAGGTTGAATAGTTTCATTCTGAACTACGAGTTTCTATGATTCTATGAGAATGTTGTTGATGTTGTCAGGTTAGCAAAAATAGTTACGTGTTTGCACCAATGAAACTTCTAGATCTGTCATTTTGATTACTCTTATTTATTTGTTTTGGAACCTCACTTCAAAAGTAGCATCCTTGGCTCTGAGTCAAAAGGTTCAGAGAACATAGATCCACACCGGAGATTTGAGCACATAAATTGACACTCCAGTGCACTAATTAGGCCATTGTGCATTATCTTTCATGAGTTGCCAGACTGACATCTTGTTAACTCTCCCAGTTGGGGACCAAGCTGCCTCACACTACAATTTGAAGAAGGAGTGAGGAGCTTCTTCTGGTCTCTTGGGCAACATCACAAAGGAACACCAGAGGGCTGAATTTCATTGGTGATCTTGAATGCAGAGCATTTGTCATCGGTGGCACTCGTTATAACATAATCAGTTCCATTGATTTTAATGGAACCAAAGAAGTGAGCCAGTTTGGTGCTCATAACAGAATATTGCTCTCAAATTTTATTCACACTGTGTCATTTTAGAAACATAGAAAACCTACAGCTCAATACAGGCCCTTTGGCCCACAACGCTATGCCAAACATGTACTTACTTTAGAAATTACCTAGGTTTACCCGTAGCCCTCTATTTTTCTAAGCTCCATGTACCTATCCAAGAGTCTCTTAGAAGACCCTATTACATCTGCCTCCACCATCATCACTGGCAGCCCTTTCCACGCACTCACCACTCTCTGTGTAATAAAACATATCCCTAATATCTCCTATGTACCTTCTTCCAAGCATCTTAAATCTGTGCCCTCTTGTGTTAGACATTTCAGCTCTGTGAAAAGCCTTCGGATTATCCACACAATCAATGCCTCTCATCATCTTATACCTCTCATTTTCTGTTGCTCCAAGGAGAAAAGACCAAATTCACTCAACCTATTCTCATTAGGCATGCACCCCAACCCAGGTTATATCTTTGTAAATTTCCTCTGCACCCTTTCTATAGTTTCCACATCCTTCCTGTAGTGAGGTGAAGAACTGAGTACAGCACTCCAAGTGGGGTCTGACCAGCGTCCTATATACCTGTAACATTACCTCTCAGCTTTTGAACTCAATCCCTGGTTGATGAAGGCCAATACACCATATGCTTTCTTAACCACACAGTTAACCTGCATAGCAGCTTTGCGTGTCCTATGGACTCAGACCCCAAGATCCCGCTGATCCTCCACACTGCCAAGAGTCTTACTATTAATATTATATTCTGCCATCATATTTGACCTCACACTTATCTGGATTGAACTCCATCTGCCACTTCTCAGCTCAGATTTACATCTTATCGATGTCCTGCTGTAACCTCTGACAGCCCTCCACACTATCAACACCCCCAACCTTTGTGTCATCAAAGGTTTGCTGAAATCTTTGTTGAGATCACTCCTCAGAAGATGTAATTTGGCAAATCTGTTCATTTGTAGATTTACATTGTCACTGATTTCAATAATCTCTTTATTATCGGGAAATGACATGAATTAAAGCAGTTCCAGGCAATTATATAAATATTTATTCAGAACGGTTTTCTCTCAAGAAGAAAGGCTGTAATTATTTTCTTTCCTTGAATTTGAATGCACAAAAGTTATCATGATAAAATAATTCTTTTTTCACCTTTTTCTTGTGAGAGAGCGAGTTTGGGATTTGATGTTATTGTTGCTGATTTGTGCGAAGGAGAGGGTTGGTGGTTGCCAGCTTTTGATATTCCAGCTGCTGTTTTCCATGTGGACAATTTGTTGGTCTATTTGTGCGAGGGAGAGTGTGAGGGGTTTTGGGGGAGAGGGTGGGGGGTTTTGAGGGAGAGGGTGAGGGGTTTTGGGGGAGAGGGTGGGGGGTTTGGACTTCGCAAGTTTTGTTCTTTTTTCTTTTTCATGCTGGAATGTGGGAGTTGATGTCTTTTCCTTCAACAAAACAACCATGAATTTTTTTGCATTTTACAGCTACCTGGAGAAGACGAATATCAGAGATGTACTGATATACATACCTTGATACTTTTCTATAGTAGTTACAGCAGGAAATAAGAAAGAATTGTCTGAGGAAATTCAAGATATTGATTCCAAAAGGAAGTTAATTCTGACATTTGCATTTAGCTAAACATGGTAGAGCATTAACAATTGTTTTGTTCTCCTTTAAACTTGCTTAGTTAAAAATGACAATTAACAATCTTGAATCTTGAACAGATCAACTTTCATTCCACTGAAACAACAAATGTTTTGAAATGCAAAATAAGTTCTGAGTCCTATCTATTCTTTAGAATGACTGCATTTATTTCTGGTTACTTATTGTTTACTTTTTATCATAATTCCATTCATATAGAGATAACCAATGCAAATCTATAAATTGTGTAATATATCATTACTATGATTAAGGTTAAGGGGGAGAGAAGGCTGTTGAAAGCAAAGCAATGAAAGCAACACTCAAGGCTGCAGATTTGATCTTTTATATATAATGACACAAAAGAAGGCCATTTGACTCAATGGCTCCAGCTCCCAAACAACCGAGCAAACACGAGGAAATCTGCAGATGCTAGAAATTCAAACAACACACACAAAATGCTGGTGGAACACAGCAGGCCAGGCAGCATCTATAAGGAGAAGCACTGTCGACGTTTCGGTCCATCAGTCCTGACAAAGGGTCTCGGCCTGAAATGTCGACAGTGCTTCTCCTTATAGATGCTGCCTGACCTGCTGTGTTCCACCAGCATTGTGTGTGTGTGTGTTGTCCCAAACAATCAATCCTGTTCATTCCATGCCCCATCATTTTTTCCCCTTTATGCCAGCAGCCTAATCACTCTCACACATGTCAAACAATTCACTTTTAGATTCTTTTTTGCCATTATCCTACATTAAAAGGCAGCCATTTAACCAGCAAACATGAGGAAATCTGCAGATGCTGGAAATTCAAACAGCAACACACACAAAGTGCTGTTGGAACACAGCAGGCCAGGCAGCATCTATAGAGAGAAGCGCTGTCAATGTTTAGGGCCGAGACCCTTTGTCAGGACCGGCATTTTGTGTGTGTTGTTGTAGCCATTTAACCTACCATTTAGTCAGGGGAACCCAGAGGAAGCTCATTCAGTCATGGAGTGAATTTGCAAACTCAAATCTGTGCAATTGCTTGGCTCACAAATATTTAAAAAGAATCAAGAATATGCTTTTAAATTTATGTATTTTTTTCAATCCAGCAACTGCATATTTGCTAACAAGATGCTGAGGGCAAGGCTGCTGTATTGGAGGGAAATGAGGAATTGGTGCGTTTTGTGTTTTACTGAGACATGGCTTACTTTGAGCACGTCAGATTTGGCAATCAGACCTCAATACAGAGAATGGACCAAATTGCTGATTTGGAAAAAGGCAAAAGTTGGTGGTGTGTGATTCATGATAGACTCTCTGATACTCCAATGTGGCACTTTTGTCATATTCATGTTTGCCCGACAGCAAATGATAGAGTACCAAGAGAGTCCCTGACTGCAGCTTATATACCCAATGCTGGCTGACTGTGAGCAGGCACTTGAGATACTTCATGCTGCCGTCACAAAACAACAAACAGTACACCCTGATGCATTTCCAATCATATTCAGGGAGCTCAATCTGGCTTATCTGAAGAAATCTCTGCCCAGTTGCCACGAATATATAACCTGTATCATCAGAAGTCCCAACCAACTAGAACGCTGCTATTTTATGATGAAGAATGCCTTTCATTCCATGCCCAAACCACATTTTGAGAAGACTGATCACTTAGCAAGGCTCCAGAGACAAGGCCAACAAAGAGATGTTCACAGGAGGCAGAGGAGATGGTATGGGATTGCTTCGAGTTGCTGGACTCTACGTGTTCAAGGACACAATGAATCAATGAATCTCAATGAATTCACGGTGGTTCTCACAGTTCTGGATGAATGTGTCCCCACAAAATCATTAAAAGTCTTCCCCAACCAGAAGCTCTGGATGAATCATGAAATTTGCAGTCTGCTGGGGGACAGATCAGAGATATTCTGGCTTGTCGACCAAGTAAGACACGAGAGATCCAGGAATGATCTCAGAAAAGCTAGATCACAAGTGAAGTGGCAATTCCAGATGAACCTTGAATCAATAAAGGATGTCTGACAGCTGTGGCAGGACTGAATGCTATTACTTTGTACAAAATGAAATCAAGCAACATAGGTAACAACAGGGCTTCACACCCAGATGACCTCAATGCCTTCTATGCTCACTGACTATAAAAATATGTAGGATCTTTCATGAATTCCCACAGACCCTGATGACCCTGTGATTTCAGTCTCTGAGGCTGACATGAGAGCATCCTTGAGGAGGGTGAACCCACGGAAAGTATTATCCAGCACAGATGGGGTACAAGGCCAAGTATTAAACACCTGTGCTGATCATATGGCTGGAATGTTCACCAATATCTTTAACCTCTCACTTCTGCAGTCTGACATACACACATGCTTCAAATTGGCTTTACTTATATCGGTGCCTAAGAAGGATGTGGTAACTTGCCTGAACAACAATCATCCAGTTGCAATCACATCCACTGTGGAGAAGAGTTTTAAGAGGTTGATGATAAAGCACATGAACTTCTATTGGAAAAGTGACTTGGATCTGCTTCAGTTTGCCTACTGACACAGCAAATGCTATTTCATTGGTCGTTCATTCAACCCTGGAACAAAGGGACAGCAAAGATACATCCGTCAGTATTCTCTTTATTGACCACAACTTGGCATTTGATACTATCATCCCCTCAAAACTAATCAATAAGCTTCAAGTCCTTACTTTGCACCTGTGATTATGAGGCTAAGCACAGCTCCAATGCCATATTAGTTTTGCTGACCACACCACTGACATTGGCCAAATCAAAAATGGTGATGAATCAACATGTAGAAGGAAGATTGAAAATCTGGCTGAGTGGTGCCACAACAACCTCGCACTCAATGTCAGCAACAGCAAGGAGCTGATTATTGACTTCAGGATGAGGACACCTGAGGTCCATGAGCCTGTTCCTCATCGGGGAATCAGAGATGGAGTGGCTCAGCAACCTCAAATTCCTCTGTGTTCTATTTCAGAGCATGTGTCATGGGCCCAGCATATAAGTGCACTAATGGCAGCACCTCTAATTTCTTAAAAGTTTGTGAAGATTCTGCATGACATCTTAAAACTTAGATAAACTTCTACTGATGTCTGGTGGAGAATGTATTGACTAGCTGCTTCACAGCCTTGTGTGGAAGCACCAGTGCTCTTGAACAGAAAATCCTACAATAAGTAGTGAATATGGCCAAGTCCATCATGGGTAAAGACATCCCCACCACTGAGTACATCTACAGGGAGCACTGTAGCAGCATCTAATAGCAATGATCCCCACCACCCAGGACATACTCTGTTTTTACTGCTGCTATCAGGAAGAAGGTACTGGAGCCTCAGGATTCTTGCCACCAGATTCAGGAATAGTTATTACCCCTCACTCTTAAACCAGTGGGTTCCCATCACTGAACTGCACTCTTAACCTATGCATTCACTTTCAAGGAATCTTCATCTCATGTTCTTGATATTTATAGCTTATTTTTCTATTATTATTTTTTCTGGTTTTCTTTTGTTTATGCAATTTTTCTTTTGCACATTGGTTATTTGTCCACTCTATTGGGTGATTCATTGATTC
Source organism: Hypanus sabinus (assembly GCF_030144855.1). Taxonomy (NCBI): domain Eukaryota; kingdom Metazoa; phylum Chordata; class Chondrichthyes; order Myliobatiformes; family Dasyatidae; genus Hypanus; species Hypanus sabinus. The sequence goes on from NC_082706.1 coordinate 157,995,997, forward strand.
GATTACGTTTCTTGAATTTACAGAGTATGCCAAGAACAAAATGAACCTCAGGGTTATAGATGGTGACATATATGTGATAAAAAATTCACTTTGAATGTTGAACGTTTTAGTCCTTCAATGATTCTTCCTCAAAGCAGTTTTTTAGGGATTTTGCTTTAATTGCTATTACAGTTTAATTGCCATAGAAACTACAGAAGATGTTGATTTACTTTTGTACCTTTATAAATAATGCTTGCTAAATGACAGTTAGATTTTTGAACCTAATACTTTTGTAAGCAGCCAATTGTGCTTATGGACTGTTGTTGACATGCGAGCAGATGTCAGGAGGATTAACCTATGAAAAGCATGTGGCCCAGACGGGGTACCTGGCCAAGTACTAAAGACCTGTGCTGAGTAGCTGACTGGACTGTACACTGAGATCTTTAACTTCTTACTTCTGCAATCTGAGGTGCCCACCTGTTTCAATCAGGCCTCAATTACACTGGTGCCTAAGAAGAATGGTGAACGTGCCTCAATGTCTATTGTCTATTAGCACTTACATCCACAGTCATGAAGTGTTTTGAGAGACTGGTGATGAAATATATCAACTCCAGCCTGAGAGGCAACTTGGATCCACTTCAATTTGCCTGCCGCTGCAGCAGATCCACAGTAGATGCCATATTATTGGGGCTTCACTCAACCTTGGAACATCTGAACAGCAAAGATACATATATCAGGATGATCTTTATCGACTACAGTTCGGCATTTAATACCATCATCCCCTCAAACCTAATAAATAAGCATCAAGACCTTGTCCTCAATACCCCATCACTGAAATGTTCTCACAACCCATGGGCTCATTTTCAATAACTCTTTATCTCATGTTCTCAATATTTGCGGCTTATTTATTTATTATTATTATTTCTTTCTTTTTGCATTTGCACAATTTGTTGTCTTTTGCACATTGATATAGTGTCCAAGCTGGTGTGGTCTTTCACTTATTCTATCATGGTTCATATTCTCTAATGGATTTAATGAGTATACATGCAAGAAAATGAATCTCAGTAATCAAAGACAATTCTTGTTTTGATTGTTTTGTGGACTTCAGAATGGTTAAGTTGAGGGAATACAAACATTTTTAGTCCTTCTTGAGAGACCAGAAGTGGAAAGGGTGAACAGTTTCAAGTTTCTGGGTGTCAACATCTCTTAAGACCTATACTGGATGCAATTACAAAGAAGACATGACAGCAGCTATATTTCATTTTTGGAGTTTGAGAAGACTTTGGCATATCACCAAAGCCTCTTGCAAATTTCTGCAGATGTACCATGGAGAGCATTTTAACTGGTTGCACCACCATCTGATATGGAGGGACCACTGCACAGGATCAACAACAGCTGCAGAAAGTTGTAAACTCAGTAATCTCCATCATAGGCACTATCCTTCCCAGCATCCAGGGTACCTTCAAAAGGTGATGCCACAAAAAGGCTATATCCATTATCGTGGACCCCATCACCCATGCCTTATTCTCATCCCTACCATCAAAGAGGAGGTAAATACAGAACCCTTTTGACACCCATTCAGCATTTCAGGAACAGCTTCTTCCCCTCCACCATCAGATTTCTGAATGAACAATGAACATTACCACTCATTTTTTGCACAACTTATTTTATTTAATTTTTATAAATACTTACTGTAATTTATAACTTTTTATTATTATATATTGCAATGTACTGCTGCCACAAAAAACAAATTTCACAATATATGCCAGTGATATTAAACCTGATTCTGAATCTGATTCTCATTATACCAATACAGATAAGTCAATGAAAATTGTAATTATACTCCATTTTCTAGCAATGATAGCAACTTTATTGACACAGAGATATTTCACTCATCCAAAGTAACTGATGAACATTATTATTATGTGGAATTTTGAGTTATAGGCTTCTTCAAATGACAAAAATACTGGTTCATCCTTTTTAGAGAAGATATGTCTCTTTAAGAAGGTTGATATTTTTACATCATATAGTCTGGTACCTAGCTATACTTTGACAAATGAATATATTTTTCTTAGTCAACTAGGAAGAGCTGGCTGTTATTTTAACACATTTGTCACCTTTACCCTAAGGCAGCTGGTTATGATGCTGCAGGCACATAAATCCAGCCAAAACATGTCCTCCGTTGTGATTTATATCATCAACAGAAGGAATGATTCATCAGATGCAAGTTGGGAGTTTTGTACTTTGAAGGCTGGATAGATCAGCACCAGTAAATTCAATGCTTGAACAACTCTACATCAGAAAATCTAATAAACTGTGGAAATTTAATGGAAGACAAATCAGGCATAGTAATGTAAGTTTATTAGATGCTTTAGGACCCCTTAAGATGGTATTCATGATGTGCGTGCACACTACCAAATGTGCACTGGACAGTATCTTTTAAACTGCTTGTATGCACACTTTGCCATAGGCATGGTAATGTCTGGCAAATGTCACAAGTTTGGAAATCCAGTTCCATCATATATACATCAGCTCAGTTTTTAACCATCACAGGGTATATGTCTCACTCATAAGGCCACTACTTATTGTCCATTCATAACTCCTCTTGAGAGGTTGGTGGGGAGCTTTGTTCAACTGCTGCAGGTTATGTGTTAATCTGAGGTAAGGCAAGAAACCTGGTTTATTCTACCCAGAGTAGAGAAAGTAAGGAGAAATTTGACAAAAGTTCTCAAAATCATGAATTGTTTTATGGGATAACCAGAGAGTAACTGGTATTAATGGCTGAAAAATCAGTTAACAAATCATGCACATTTAATATACTGACAAAGAAACTAGAGGATGCTTTTGGAAAGGAAACCATTTTAGTGTAGCATTCGCGGTCTGAAAAGTGTTGAAACAACAATGATTGGTATTGTATTGACTGGTTTTGAGCAATTTTTGCAAATAAGACTAGGATAAAATTTTCTACTTAAAGAACTCATCATCCTTGTGCAACAACTAATAAGTTATTTTGAACTTTTAACAATGCATGTTACCCTGAGCAATGGGCTCCTGTCCAGCGCTATGCTTTTAACAAACAACAGCTGCTACATAAAATACTAACTGCTATATTTGAGTTTGCTCCCAAGGTGTTTGCTGTTTCTATCAGTGCTGTGCTCTCCATACTAATGATCCTTCTTATTGTGATCTCCCTGGTAGGATCCAGTGACTCGATTGCCAGATGAAGTTCTCTGAAAGAATCCTAAAGTTACAATGGATGTTGATTTTAATATTCATAGTTAGAGACAGTCCTACTTAAGTTCCTACAAAAAGTCCTACTTTTTGTTTCCTCAGAGAAATGTAATTCTAGCTAGTTCCAGGTTCCTTGGTAGGAGTCAAACAAGATTGGCACTTCCACTTAGTGCCATCATGTATCTAAGTTCTCCTTGGGACAATAAACTTATTTACAGTAATGATGTCAATGAAAACTGTACCAACATTTCTCATCAATCAGTCTTGGAAATCAGGAGATAATTACCTGTAATCCAACAAACAGTCCTATCAGGGTTCCTTAAGGTTGTCATAGTCCAGGGCATAGTAATGGCGACAAGCTCCCACTAATGATCCCAGTGGCACGCATCTCAAATAGCCTCTGACAACCAAATCCAGCTCCTGGCCTTCACATGTGGCTTAGCTATTAAGCCCAGCAAAACCATTCCTACTGACAGAAGAAGGGACAGAGGCAGATTACTGGTGGCTTAAAACCAGTCACTTCAGACAAAGGGGCTCATCAGCCATGTTTGGAGAATGAAAACTCTGATCTCAAATGTCTGTTGCCTTGCAGCTACACCTACTCATGGGTAAAGCTTTGGGAATAAACCCAAGCAAAAGTCTGGAGACTGAGTTCCAAAGGCAGCTCTACGTTGATCTGGCTTGTGTAGCATGTAGACACCTAGGACACAGCGTCCATGGTTGACCTCGACTAACTGAGGGCCTCAATATATACATCTCAAAACCTCAGGTTTGACAATTACTTCACTGTTAATTACATAATAACATAAGAACAGTACAAATTAAAATAAAGGCCATTTGGCTCTACAAGACTGTCCCTCTTACAACAAAATCCATATTAATTCTGTAGCTGAAATCCATATACAATGATCTATAACAATATCCTCACTCCCTTGGGATCCAAAATCCATAACTCCAAATTTCATTATACCCTTCATTAACTGATCATTCATAATCTCCTAAAAAAGAGCTTAAGGTACAGGAACCTTTTTGTGATCATAATGCAATAGAGGGAGAGCTGAAATCAGATATATCAGTATTACAGTTGAGTAAGGTTAACTAGAGAGGCACGAGAACAGAGATGGGCAAAGTTAATTGTAGGGGACCTTAGCAGGGATGATGGAGGAATAGCAAAGGTGGGAGTTTCTGAGAGTCGTTCAGATGACAGGGATCACTTCATCCCAAAGAAGAGGAAGCATTTGAAAGTAAGGATGAAATAATCATGATTGGCAAGGGAACTCAAAAACAGCATGAAAGCAAAAGAAAGGCAAATGGTATTTCAAGAATTTGTGGGAAACTAGGAAGCTTTTAAAAACCAACATGAGAAAAGTGAAATAGCAAAAGGGAAGAAAAGGTGAAATATGAAGGTAAGCGAGCCAAAATTATGAAAGAGATACAAGAAGCTTTTTTAGATATATAAAGAGTAAAAGAAAAAAAAACAGAGGCAATAGTGGACATTAGACCACTGGAAATGACACAGTAGAACTAGCAATGGGAAACAAAGAAATGGTGGATGAACTGAATAAGTATTTTGTATCAGTTTTTACTGTGGGATATACTATCAAGATGCCAGAAATTCAAGAGATTCATGGAGCAGAAGTGAGTGAGTGTAGTCACTATTACTACAGAGAAGATGCTTGGGATGCTGAAAGGTCTGAAGCTGGATAAGTCAACTGGACTAGATGGGCTATACCTGAAGTTCTGAAAGATGGTAGCAGAAAAGATTGTGGAGACATTAGCAGTAAGCTTTCAAGAATAACGAGACTCATAAGTTGTTCCCGGGAAATAGTAATCTACTAATGTCACTCCACTGCGTAGGAAGGTATGGATGCAAAAGTCAGTAAATTATAGACCAGTAAATTATAGTTTGATTTCAGTGGGTTGGTAAGATGCTATTTTTGGGGTACTTAGAAGCATGTGATAAAATGGCTGAAAACAGCATGCTTTCCTTAAGGAGAGATCTTGCCTGACATATCTGTTCAAAACCCTTGAGGAAATAACGGGTGGGATAGACAAACCAGCAAAGCAAAATTGGTGGATATTGTTTGCTTGGAATTTCAAAAGGCCTCTGATAAGATGCCGTACTGCAAAACAATAGAGAAAGTTACAGGTGGGAATGAGTGCTACGCTCTTCTGCAGAAGCTAGAATGAGGCTTTACTAAAAAGTTCACTAATGGTGCCTGAAGTGGAGTCACAGAGTGGTGATTCCAACTGTACAACATGATGAAGGATATCCATGTTCAACATGTGGGAAGCATTCCAGTGCTCAAGATTTGTGCTCAGCAGATGGTTGAAAGACTCTGGGGTGTCAAGTGAGTCAGTTGCTCAGCCTCTCTTTGTTCCTGTAGTCATGGTATTTATATAGGTGATGCAGTTAAGATAGTGGAGAACTCAGTGATGATAAATCCGTTAAATGTTTAGGGCTAGTGATTATACTGTCTCTCTTTGGAGATGGTCATGCCAGGCATTTTTGGAACACGAATGTTACGTGACATTTAACAGCCTTTCTTTGATCTCTGTAGGTCTCACTACACAAAAGTAGGCACAGAGCTCCTCAATTCCGAGTGGTTTTCAACGGAATTAGGCATCGCAAAATCATTAGTGAACTTTTGTTCCTCTTGTACTTCAGGTCTGTTCAAATAAATATCAAATACCATTCACCTTCCTAACTGTTTAGTGTATCTGAATGCTTTGCCTGAACACCTGGCCCAGGCAGATCTTGAATTAATGCAATATTTTGAAAAACTAAGAAATTAAAAATTCACATATCTGGGAAACAGTTTAAGAACTGAGCTGTTCTCGGGACTCAGTAGCTGGAACTGGACTGGAAGTTTGCATAAATGCCACCTCACTGCTCAGACACTACATGCCCTAGCTCCTGCTCATCTTTTTTTTGATCCAATTGAGACTTTAGAAACCTGTTATCCATGTTTATTTCTACATCTTTCCAACAATGTATTTTTAGGCTCTACATGGCCTAGTTTTTGAAGTACTTTGACAGTGTCTCCCATCTCTTATACAATTTATACATTTGTTTCTCTGTTGAATGTTTGTATCTGATGCTAGGTGCGTATGATGCTGCTGCAAGTAACTTTTTCATTGCACCTCATATACTTGTAGATATGACAATCAGCTTGACTTTGACATTTGAAATAGTCTCTCATGACCTTGTGATTTATTTATTCATTTAGCAAAATAATGCAGAGTAGGCCTTTCCAACCCTTCAAGCCATGCTACACCAACGACACCCGACAACCACAATTAACCCTAACCTAAACACAGCACAGCTTTACAATGACCAATTAACCTACCCTGAAAGTTCAGAGAGGAGGCTACACACAGGTTGGGGCGAGAGATTTGAAAAGGAGCATTCTCGGGTGTTTCGCTTTTTTCAGTGTCCCTATTGAATCACAATTCATTAGCAAAGGCAACTAAAAATAAGGTAGGGATAAATGGAGCAGCAATTGTTCAAGTGGACCAGTGCTAGAGCGGAGAGGCTTTGGCTCAAAACACTTGGGTGAGGTAAGCTTCTGGTAAGTTTCTTCTTCTCCATTCTTCATCAGTTGGTGCAGTAAGAACGGCTCCAGTGTCTGTGTTGTGCTCTTTGTGCGAGGTGTGGGAATTCTGGGAGTCCTCCAGCCTCACATCTGCATCAAGTGCACTGAGCTGCAGCTCCTCAGAGAATGTGTTACGGAAGTGTAGCTGCAGATCAATGATTATTGGCTCATACGGACACTGAGGAAGTATGATAGGAATGTATTCAACCTTAGGTTGCAGGAAGCAGGTACCTGAGTGACTGTCAGGAGGGGGAAAGGAAATGGGCAGCCAGTGCTGAGTACACCTGTGGCAGTTCCCCTCAATAATATGTAAATTGCTTTGGATATTGTTGAGAGGGGATGACCTATCTGTGAGGATTCGCAGGGACTGGATCTCTGGCACTGAGACTGGCCTGTGGCTCCGAAGGGAAGTGGGGAAAAGATAACTGCAGTAGTGATAGGGGACTGCACAGTTAGACAGTAGACACGAGATTTTGTGGACATGAAAGCGACAGCTAACTGATATGTTGCCTTCTAGGTGCCAGGATCAGGGATGTCTCAGATCAGGTACACAGCATTCTAAAGAGGGAGGATGAGCAGCCAGAAGTCTTGGCACCAGTTAGGAAAAGGAAGGAGATCCTGAAGAAAAGCAGGATCTCCAGAGTAGTAATCTCTGGATTGCTGCCTGTGCCACACACCAGTGAGGGTAAGAATAGGCTGATATGGCAGATGAAAGTGTGGTTGAGGAACTGTTGCAGAGGAAGGGCTTCGGATTTCTCGGAACATAGAAATATAGAAAACCTACAGCACAATACAGGCCCTTCAGCCCACAAAGTTGTGCTGAACATGTCCCCCCCTTAGAAATTACTATGCTTCCGCATAGCCCCCTATTTTACTAAGGTCCATGTACCTATCCAAAAGTCTCTTAAAAGACCCTAACGTATTCACCTCCACCACAGTTGCCGGCAGCCCATTCCACGCACTCACCATTCTTTGAGTAAAAAAACTTACACCTGACATCTCTTCTCTACCTATTCTCCAGCACCTTAAACCTGTGTTCTCTTGTGGCAACCATTTCAGCCCTGGGAAAAAGTCTCTGACTATCCACATGATCAATGCCTCTCATCATCTTGTACATTTCTATCAGGTCACCTCTCATCCTCCATCACTCCTAGGAGAAAAGGCTGAGTTCACTCAACCTATTCTCATATTTCTGAATCATTGGGATCTGTTCTGCGGAAGGGACTTAGTATATTTTATCACGAGGGGAAACAATACCCTTGTAGGTAGGTTTTCTAGAGCTATTGGGAAGGCTTTAAGCTAAGTTTGCAGGGGCAAGGGAACTGGATTGATAATGCTGACGATGGGGCAGTTGGTATACAACTGGATGGAGAGTTCAGTGAGACTGCCAGGACAGACAGGCAGATAATAAAGTAAAATTGCAGTCAGTGGGTTGAGATGAAGCATAATATGGGGTCAAAATCAAAAAGGGTGATGAATACAGTACTGAATGTGTTATATTTCAGTGCATGCAATATCCATAATAAGGTAGATGATCTTATAGCACAGTTAGAGACTGGTAGCAATGAGTCATGGCAAAAAGAAATTCATAAGTGGGAGTTTAACTTCCAAGGATACCCATTGTATTGAAAAGGACAAGCAGGTAAGCAGAGTGGGTGGGGTATCTTGGTTGATAAAACATGAATTTAAATCATTAGAAAGGTGACATAGGATTGGAAAATGTAAAGTTATTGCAGTAGAGTTAAGAAATTGCATGGGTAAAAGGAGCTTTATGGGAGTTATATGCAGGCCTCTGAACAGTAGCCAGAATATGGGCTACAAATTACAATGAGAGACAGTTAAAGAGAAATGTTATGAGAGCCATGGGCGATTGCAATATGCATGTAGATTGAGAAAATCAGGATCCCAAGAAAGGGAATTTGTAGAATACCTACAAGATAGCGTTTTAGAGCAGCTTTTGGTTGAGCCAACTAGGAAAAAGGCTATTCTGTGTATCCACTTGGTGTTGATTAATGAACCAGATTTGATTAAGGAAATTAAGGTAAAGGGACACTTAGGAGATAGTGATCATAAGATGATAGACTTCACCATGGAATTTGAGAGGGAGGAGCTGAAGTCAGATGTATCATGTTACAATACATACAGTACCAGTGACCTGGATTCAATTCCTGCAGCTGCCTATAAGGAGTTTGTATGTTCTCCCCATGACCACATGGGTTTCCTCCAGATGCTCCCATTTCCTCCCACAGTCCAAAGACATACTGGTTGGTAGGTAAATGCTAATGAGAAGGGGATTGGTAAATTCAAAGGCACCAAGACCAGAATTGAACTGGATGAAACAGCAACACCAAGATTCCATAAAGCACATCCAGTGCCTTATGCACTATGTCCTAAAGTGGATGCTGAACTTCAGAAATTGGAGTTTCCTCCAATTTCTGGAATTCTCTCCAAGGTTGAGTGGGGTGACTGGGCCACGCCCACTGTCCCAGCGATCAAGGAGGGAGTGATTTGCATATGTGGGGCTTCAAGTTGAGCATCATCCCAGTGATGTGTATTGTGCAATGTTCCCTGCACAAATAGAAGATACTTTTGTATCTTTGGCAATCAGGGAGAGGTGTTCAAATATTGACTTGTCAGATGCTTATCTGCAAATGGAGATTGAAGAGTCAAGCAGAAAGTTCCTTACAATCAACACTCACAAGAGACTGTTCCAGTGTAATCATTTTGTCTTTGGCATTGCAACAGCTCCAACAATTTTGCAAAGAGCCATGGACCAAGTGCTCCAAGATATCCCAGGAACACAATGTTATATTGATGATATCATCATGACTGAGAAAAATGATGAAGAGCGCCTCCAGAACCTTGGTAAACTGCTACCAGGCTGGGTGAGTATGGTCTGTGCACAAAGAAAGAGTGGATGTGGAAAGGATGTTTCCTATTGTGGTGGAGTCTATGAATAGAGGGCACAACTTCAGAATAAAGGGACATCCATTTAGAACAGAGAAGAGGAGTAATTTCTTTAGCTAGAGAGTGTTGAATCTGTGGAGTTCATTACCACAGGCAGTTATCTAATTAAAGCAAAGGTTGATAAGTTCTTGAATAGTCAGGGCCTATGAGAAGAAGGAAGGAGAATGGGGCAGAGAGGGAAAATAAATCAGCCACAAAAAACTGGCAGAGTAGATGGGCCAAATGGCATAATTCTGCTCCTATCTCTTATGGTCTTATAGCCTTTTGAACTTTAGACCATGAGAGGAAAGCAGAGTAGCTGTGGAAACCCACGCATTCCATGGGGAGGACATACAGAGAGTCCTTACAGACGGCAGCAGGATTAAACTCCAAACTCTGACACCACGAGCTGTAGTAGCATCACACTAACCGTTACACTACCATGGCACCCACTTCAAGCTGCTCTGCTTTTTCTCTCTTGTCCTTCCAAGAAAGGCTGCAACAAATCAGTAATGTGCACAACCACTAACCCATCCACATTGTAGTCAGGGAATACCTGCAACTGGAGTTTAGCTGTCGTCTTTCAGCTAATCAAAAATAACCATACCCAGTGGCTCACATACCATAAAAGCCCCTTGCCCAATAGCAGAGTTTTTCTTGTTTTACTGTTGTTAGACACTTTTTTTCTATGCAGATTTCATTAAAGAAAAGGAATGCAACAAATTTTGGGGGCCTGACTATTATTAGGGCAATATGGATGAGAAATGCAGACCTGGGAGCTTCTGTGGTCCATACTATAGAGGCTCTTGAGCTAAAAAACCAACACATCCAACAACATCAACAGCTTGTTGACTGCAGCAAGTCATAGCCTACTGAAAAGAATATCATAAAGTATTCATTAAATGGGATAGTCAGTCAGCTTTATGTTTACATACAGGAAATGTGCTCAGTTCTGATCAGTTTCAGTACATGTCGTGAATAATTCCTATATGTTGATCATTGATATCCTTCATTACATTTTTTCCATTGGAATCACTATACTGTGGCTTTGGTTCAGGCACTGTAGCTTCTGGAGCTTAGCTCCTTTTAGGATTATCCATGGTGGTAAATTCAAGGGGAAGGCTCCAGGCAAAGCAACCCAGCCAAGAAAGTGGAGCTGGCAGAAAATGATGACAAATCTCAATGGCAGTGAAGCTGGAGGGAGTCTGCAGCAGTGAACAGTCGTGAGGCATCTTGCATGCTATACCACTGGACCCTGACCTGATCTGGCAAGGACTATGTGGTTTCCTCATGTCACACACAGGCATTCTCCATTAGGGGACAGATTGCCTTGGGAAAACATCATATTCAACTCAAATGATCAAACTACTATCTTTCCCTATCAAAGCAGGAAAATTTACTGGAAAGTCATTTTTAACAAGTGGACCTCATTGTGCAAGGTATCTAAAGAGAGCGATAAGTACTTCATAAAAATTCTAAGTCTCAGCAATTAGTTACCAATGCCCTCTTTTTCACAACTTTCTATTGCTTTGAAAGTGAAGGACATGTACTTCCAATTGGATCAAATTGTCCTTGGATTAGGGGATGGATAGGCATGAAGTTTTGCTCAGTGAATCAGCAACAGCATTGTCAACTTGAATCATGTTGGTAACACCCAGCATGCTCCAAGGCCTTGTCATCCTTCCTGATATGTACAACCTGGAATTGGACACCACACTCTAACTGAAGCCAAGCCAATGATTCATAAATATTTGGCTTTCTATCTTTACATCTTGTCATGAAGTTAAGCTTGCCATATGCTTTCTCTTACAGGCTTAGTAATTTCCCTACCACCTTCAAAAATCTCAGTATGAGAATCGATACCACAAAACTGCAGGTTAGTCTCTGTATTCCTTGTGAGTGTAAAATACTCTGCAGTGTCTTATTGAAGAAAGAAGAATTAGTACTTGAGCAGCTATTTTTCATTTTAACCACACCCGTTTGGGTGGTTAGATTTACTATAGAAAAAATAGGTCTTAATCTGAGGCCTTAAAATTTTCTAAAATCTCAAGAAGTTTAAGTTTAGGTCAAGATGAATATTGATATCCAAGGTACATATTGTAGTTTCAGTAGTTTAAGAGTGGTGCTGAAGCGAAACATAAATCCAGCCCAAAGCCAAGATTCTGTCTTTAAATTGAAAATGTTAATGACCTTCTGTTTACTTCTACTGTTTTTATTATTTTAATATGTTACAGGACGTAATAATCAGGTAAAATTGCTTTTTAAACAAGAAAGCCGATCGATCAGCATTACATCTATTCTTCTAATAAGTTTGGAACACTGCGAGGGAAACGACAGACAAATCAAAGGCTGAGAAATGATTCCCAAATTGAAAATTACTGCCTCTCATAACTAAATAATACCTTTTCAAATTTAGATGAAAACATTAATTAAGAAGAAATTGGATTGTAAATGAATTTGCTTTTAACAAAAGAACTAGCAAAATTGTCATAAAATAAAACAAGTTTATAAAGGGAATGTATTATACTTCATCTTCAGTCATCAGCTAGTAAAGGAATGATTTGCTTCCACTCTAAGTCTGTAAATATGGTCTAACTAATGAGGCCAATGTGGTTCCCACAGCTTTTCCCATGGAGGTGTGTCTCCCTGCTGTTCAGAACGGTGTCCTCAATGCCTTCTTCCTGTTGACTAAAGAGTTATTTCCCAAATAGCAGAATGAATTCTGTCCATCAGAAGCACAATGCACAGTCATCTGACTACTCCAAGAGAAATGCTGAGGGCAGTACCAACAACTAAACATGGCATTTTTTCACCTCATAGAAGTCCTTAAATCTGTCATGTGGGAGGCATTTCCAGCACCCTCTTAATTTGGCTGTCGACAGAAATTTCTCTCCATCTTATCTTGGATTCATGATAGAATGCAAGTTCATAACAAATTCAGTCTCGGTGCAACAGGTTTTCCAGAGCTGCTCCTCACCACCATTATGCTTCCTTTCAGATGGAACAAATCTACATAACTAATGAGAAGCTATCAAACCCACGTTATCTCTTTTCCAGAACCTCTATTACAAACTCAATAGTTGGTCAACAGTATTCAGAAAACAGTTGTGCACTAGTTTTTAATGTACAGTATGCCAAATCCTGCTGGTTGCTAATTTTCTCATTTGCATTTAGGTTTAGTCAGTCATATCACTCAATAAACCCCAAGTTACCTTTTTATTCATGATGTCCATCATACTTTGGAGAAATTATTACATGATACTTCCTTCATAACTTATGAGAATTTGATGATGATATTGAGATAATCAATGCATGATGCAAACTAAAGCAATCAGATTATGGAAAGACTTTGTAATTTCCCAAATGAATGACAGAGCATTTACAGCCTTTCAGATATCAGTATGACCTCAACTTTTAGTTTAGACTTTTGTATTATGGTGAGGAATCAACTTGCAGCTGGCATTTTAAATCAATTGTAATGTATAGCTTACTGTTACTAGCTCTTCTGAAATTTAGTACTCAAGTATGCACTGAACATTTCTGGAAAATGCTTGGAAATGTGCTTTCATTAAATACTGATTTATTTTTGCTTGAAACAGCTCATCATAAATCACTGGAGCTGCACTCAATGACTTCAATATCGTAGTTTGTAGCTGCTATTTACCATTTGAATGTGACTATAGGATAGTATACTGAAAGCAATGGGTGTTTGGCAATTATTTCTTGCATTAGTTGCTCAGTTACACATGTAGTAAAAATCCCATGTAACTTAAATGCCAATTGCTCTGATCAGAAATATATATTGTTACTTCCTGGAGGGTAGGAAAGGGCTTGTTTTGCTTTTGTTTGTTTTTGCTCTTGTTTTGTTGTTGTTGTTGGGTGTGTTGTTCTGCTGAAAATGGTAGGCATGCTATGCCAGCAAACAGAATCAACTCATTTCACTGTATCTTTTGATTTATAGGCAATAAGTAAATTCATTTGAATATGAATCTGAATCTGATTCCCCATTTATCCTTTTAGTTCCCCTAATACTAGCAAAACTCCTATCAAGTCACCCCTTAATTTTCTAAAAGTCAGGGAGCACTGTTTATCTCTAGAGTTCAGAATCGTTTATCCCATGAAGCCTATTCTTAATTTAGTAAATCTATACTGCAAACAACAAGACTATTCTACCTCCACTACATTCTTTTTATTTCTTTTCATTTCTATCTCTTTCTATATCCCTTTCTATTCTTAATGCCTCACCAAAATATCCACTGCTTGAATCATCCCTTATTATAGAAGTAATTTCATGCTTAATCCCTTATTTTCTACTTTTCTTCTACAAGAATCCACATCCTTCCTGTGAGTCCCATAACCTAGCAAGTTAAGTTCTGGCTCCTGAATGTCTTGTCACCATGGTGTTATGCCTGCCTTCCACATTGTCCCCTCAGACTTGAACTTAAGGCTTTAGTTGATTCAATTTGTTCCTAATACTCCAAGTATTTGTATAAACCAAACTTATTTGGATCATACACCCTGACATTTTCATCTTACCTAATTTTTACACACTTTTCTTAATTCTTATTCCTGTATTAATAGACTTTTCCTTTTTTATATATAGCCCAATGTATAATTTCTAATTAGTCACTTAATTTTAATATTAGTTTCTGAATTTCCATTTATATTATACATTGCATCTTGACTATTTCTACCACTTACTTGCTGAAGTTGCTACAATTTCACTATTTATCATTTCCGTCAAGACGTTGTGCCAAATTCCAATGGAAATGTTTTCTGCTTCCTCAGTATCGGGAATAGTATTTCACTGAGGATACTATTTTTCTCTGGAGGGAAAATCAACATGGACTTACTGTTAGGTTGGGATATTTAAGAATCAAGTCATTTCCAGAAATTCCCCTGGAACTTTATTCAAGCCTGCATTATCATTATCTTGTGGTTCATACCAATTCACATCAACAGAACTGAGGCCCTTGATATTTACGGATACATATGATTCACTTGGGAGCTGGGAAACTGGCCCAGATGGTGTACAACTTCCACAGAATAGCACAACATAGAATTCTTGTATACATTTATTAAGTCTGAGTGAATAACACCAGTAAATTAGTAACAACTACAAGCATACAAATGAAATGGCATAAAGTTTTAATATAAAACTACTAAAGATACATCATGTAAATTGCTACAAAGTTTTGTACTTAGTAACTAATACTGCTTTAACCTTTATTTGTAATACGTACTTCCCTGTACTTCTAAATTTAAGTGCAACTCATCCCAGACATTAGTCAAGGGACCCCATGACCTTGCAAGCAGTTCTCTAATTTTAAATGTCATTCACATTTAACTCTAAGTAATGTTAAATTTAACTCTCCACAATGAGCATTGGAAGGAGGCATTTCCACATGCATTGTTCTGTCCACAGCTACCAGTAAATTGCTAAAGTTTTCCCTGAACATAACTTACTTTATAATAAAAAAATCACAACCCTGCCAATTTCCAATGAGATTGGAGCAGCCTCCCTTTTGATTGTGCCATGTTAATCCTGGTTGTCTGCTACAAAGCTGCGATAGAGTTCAATGTGACTGGACATAGGGGATAGACGCTGACCTTGAGCCTGGTGCTACATGCTGTCAGGCTTTTGTCTCTGCCTGATTTGGTTGGGGGTGGGGGGGGGGATGAGAGAACGTTCGGGGTGAATGGGGTCTTAGATAATGCTGGCTGCTTTACTGATGTTGTGAGAACTGTAAGCAAGTCTCAGGAGAAGGGCTGGATTCTGTGATATCCTGAGCTGTGCCTACAATCTAGTGCAGTTCCTTGTAATGGTGAGAAAAGCAATCGCCATACCTCGTCATGATGCATCTGGTTAAGCTGCTTTCTGTAGGGGACCGATAAAAATTGATGAGGGTCAGAGCGGTTGCGCTAAATTTCTCTGGCTTCCTGAGGAAGCTGAGGCAATGGTAAGGTTCCTTAGCTGCAGCATCAACTTGTTTGGATCAAGACAGGCTTTAAGCAATGTTTACTTCTAGGAATTTGAAGATCCTAACCCTCTTCACAGCAGAACCATTGATGTAAACAGGAGAATATGCACTGCCCCTGCCTGAACTTAATGACCTGCTCTTTTATTCTGCTGTTATTGTCAGAAAATGTTGTTGTCCTGACAACATGCCACTAGGTTCTCTATGTCTTTCCTGTACTCCCACTCATCATTATTGAGAGATGGCCCACAACATTGGTGTCATCTGTAAACTTGTTGATGGATTTAGAGCAGAATATGGCCAAACATTCATGGGTGTATAGGGAGTATGGTAGAGGGCGAAGGATGCAGTGTTAAGGATAATCTGGTGATAGTGGTTGCAGCCTGCCCTGACTAATTATGTTCTGTTTGTCATGAAGTCTAATAAGGTGCTGAACCCAATGTCTAGGAGTTTCAAGATGAGTTTGAAATTATGGTATTGAAGATAGAGCTGTAGTCAATGATACAGTTTTATCCCTGAGCTGAGCACTTTTGATCCACTGAAGATAAGTTGCATTGTTAGAAATGTAACTTCTTGGCAAAGTCTGAACTTTTTCCAAGTCTGATGTAGGATGATGAGCATGAAACATTAACTCTGTTTCTTGTTCAGTAGATGTTGTCTGATCTGTTCAGTATTTCCAGCAGATTCTGTTTTGACTGTAATCCAACCTCTCAATTTAAGTGGATGTAAAAATTCCAGTGGTACACTTTCAAGTGAAGCTATCGCAAAACTCTTTTCCCTCAAAGGAACAATGTTAGTTCAAGAGATTGTAAAATAAACTAGTGCTGCTGGCATTTCATTTTGTTGCACTCACCTTTTCAAACAAATTATCTTCATTTTGCTCCCTGCTCCTCCTTCTCTCCATGAGCTTCCCAAGTCCAATCTTTTCTGTTTTTCTTTCCATTTTTGTAAAGAAGTAACAGATAATTTTGAGGTAAAAAGTATAGGTCTTGATGAAGAAGGGTGGGAATAAACAGGTGTGAATCATAAATACCAACATAGACATGTTGGGATGACTGTTTCTGTTCTCTCAATGAGTTTTTGTACCATTTATGTCTCAGCCAACATCATCAAGCATGTTAGATGCTGTTTTACTGTAATGCTTTACTGTAATACTATTGGGCACAAATTGACCTTAAAAAGGTGTCAACATTCAAAGGTTATCATTGGCTGTGAAATGTTTAAAGAAAAGCATTCAGTTATTTCTTTCTTTGAGCTCTAGAAAACATTTACTGATTGCTTGCCTAGATGTTTTTATCAACAGTTAACCATCACAAGAAACACCTAATAAGTTCAGCAGATTTCAATTTTAGTAAATGAATCTTGCAAGCAAAATGTCCAGTCTTTCTAATATCAGCATGATGGACATAAATATTTTTACTATTCTGAGATATCTCAGTAATAACTTATATTTTCCAGAATCTCTGTAATTCAACATCATAAACCTGAATAGTGGTGATTATTATTACTACTATAGGTAAAATCTAATCAAGGAATTTTTGAAATGGCTTGCAGAAGTGTGATTATTCTTTACTTTTAAAGCATTTGCTTTATAGAAAAATAAAGCATTAAAATGGACACATCTCAAACCATCGGTCTGTCTGAGCGCATCCCTTCTCTATCACCTGCCTATCCTCCCTCTCGCACTGTCTCCAAGCTTTCTCTGTTTGTGAGCCAGCTGCCCCTTCCTCTGTCTCTTCAGTTCAGTTCCCACCCCCCAACAATTCTAATTTAAACTCTCCCCAGTAGCCTCAGCAAACCTCCCTGCCAGGATATTGGTCCCCCTGGGATTCAAGTGCAACCCATCCTTATTGTACAAGTCCCACTTGCCCCAAAAGAGATCCCAATGATCCAGAAATCTGAATCCCTGCCCTCTGCTCCAATCCCTCAGCCACTCATTTATCCTCAATCTCATTCTATTCCTATACTCACTGTCACGTGGCACAGGCAGTAACCCCACGATTACTACCCTTGTGGTCCTGCTTCTCAGCTTCTTTCCTAACTCCCTGTAGTCTGTTTTCAGGATCTCCTCCCTTTTCCTTCCTATGAAATTATGAGGGTACAGAATCTTTATGTTCCTGTTAGGTTGAAAGGAAAGGTTAAAGGTTTGAAAGCACCATGGTTTTCAAGGGATATTAGAAATTTGGTTCAGAAAAAGAGGGATGTCTACAATAGATATAGGCAGCATGGAGTAAAGGAATTGCTCGAGGAGTATAAAGAATGTAAAAGGAATCTTAAGAAAGAGATTAGAAAAGCTAAAAGAAGATACGAGGTTGGTTTGGCAAATAAGGTGAAAGTAAATCCGAAAGGTTTCTACAGTTATATTAAAAGCAAGAGGATAGTGAGGGATAAAAATGGCCCCTTAGAGAATCAGAGTGGTCAGCTATGTGTGGAGCCGAGGGAGATGGGAGAGATTTTGAACGATTTCTTCTCTTCGGTATTCACTAAGGAGAAGGATATTGAATTGCGTAAGGTGTGGGAAACAAGTAAGGAAGTTATGGAACCTATGACAATTAAAGAGGTGGAAGTACTGGCGCTTTTAAGAAATTTAAAAGTGGATAAATCTCCGGATCCTGACAGGATATTCCCCAGGACCTTGAGGGAAGTTTGTGTAGAGATAGCAGGAGCTCTGACGGAGATCTTTAAGATGTCATTTAGAAACGGGGATTGTGCCAGAGGATTGGCGTATTGCTCATGTGGTTCCATTGTTTAAAAAGGGTTCTAGAAGTAAGCCTAGCAATTATAGACCTGTCAGTTTGACATCAGTGGTGGG
The DNA here is from genome assembly GCF_030144855.1 of Hypanus sabinus. NCBI lineage: Eukaryota > Metazoa > Chordata > Chondrichthyes > Myliobatiformes > Dasyatidae > Hypanus > Hypanus sabinus. Next base: position 158,014,539 of record NC_082706.1, read on the forward strand.
TAAATTAATGGAAAGTATTCTTAGAGATAGTATTAATAATTATCTGGATAGACAGGATCTGATTAGGAGTAGCCAGCATGGATTTGTGCGTGGAAGGTCATGTTTGACAAACCTTATTGAATTTTTTGAAGAAGTTACGAGGAATGTTGACGAGGGTAAGGCAGTGGATGTAGTCTATATGGACTTCAGCAAAGCCTTTGACAAAGTTCCACACGGAAGGTTAGTTAAGAAGGTTCAGTCGTTAGGTATTAATGCTGGAGTAATAAAATGGATTCAACAGTGGCTAGATGGGAGATGCCAGAGAGTAGTGGTGGATAATTGTTTATCGGGATGGAGGCCAGTGACTAGCGGGGTGCCTCAGGGATCTGTTTTGGGCCCAATGTTGTTTGTAATATACATAAATGATCTGGATGATGGGGTGGTAAATTGGATTAGTAAGTATGCCGATGATACTAAGGTAGGAGGTGTTGTGGATAATGAGGTGGGTTTTCAAAGCTTGCAGGGAGATTTATGCCAGTTAGAAGAATGGGCTGAACGTTGGCAGATGGAGATTAATGCTGAGAAGTGTGAGGTTCTACATTTTGGCAGGAATAATCCAAATAGAACATACAGGGTAAATGGTAGGGCATTGAGGAATGCAGAGGAACAGAGAGATCTAGGAATAACAGTGCATAGTTCCCTGAAGGTGGAGTCTCATGTAGATAAGGTGGTGAAGAAGGCTTTTGGAACGCTGGCCTTTATAAATCAAAGCATTGAGTACAGAAGTTGGAATGTAATGTTAAAATTGTACAAGGCATTGGTAAGGCCAAATTTGGAATATTGTGTGCAGTTCTGGTCACCGAATTATAGGAAGGATATCAATAAATTAGAGAGAGTGCAGAGACGATTTACTAGGATGTTACCTGGGTTTCAGCACTTAAGTTACAGAGAAAGGTTGAACAAGTTAGGTCTCTATTCATTGGAGCATAGAAGGTTAAGGGGGGATTTGATCGAGGTATTTAAAATTTTGAAAGGGATAGATAGAGTTGACGTGAATAGCCTGTTTCCATTGAGAGTAGGGGAAATTCATACGAGAGGACATGATTTGAGAGTTGGGGGCAGAAGTTTAAGGAAAACACGAGGGGGTATTTCTTTACTCAGAGAGTGATAGCTGTGTGGAATGAGCTTCCTGTAGAAGTAGTAGAGGCCAGTTCAGTTGTGTCATTTAAGGTAAAATTGGATAGGTATATGGACAGGAAAGGAGTGGAGGGTTATGGGCTGAGTGCGGGTAGGTGGGACTAGGTGAGATTAAGAGTTTGGCACGGACTAGGAGGGCCGAGATGGCCTGTTTCCGTGCTGTGATTGTTATATGGTTATATGTCGTTGGTAACAATATGTACCACAACCTCTGGCCGTTCACCTTCCCACTTCAGGATATCATGGACATGATCAGAAACATCCCGGACCCTGCGACCTGGGAGGCAAACTACCATCCATGTTTCTTTCCTGCATCCACAGAATCACCTGTCTGACCCCCTCACTATAGAGTCCCCTATCACTGCTGCCATCCTCTTCCTTACCCTACTCTTCTGAGCCACAGGGCCAGACTCTGTGCCAGACGGGTGACCACTGTTGCTTCCCCCAGTGAGGATGTCCCCCCACAACATTACTCAAACAGGAGTGCTTATTATTAAGGGGGACAGCCACAGGGGTACTCTCTAGTATCTGACTCTTGCCCTTCCCTCTCCTGACTGTTACCGACTTATCTGTTTCCTGAAGCCCCAATGTGACTACTTGCTTATAGCTCTTCTCTGTCACCTCTTTACTTTCTCCGACCAGATGGTCCCTAAGGAGCTGCAGCTTGCTGCACCTGGTGCAGATGTGGTCATCCAGGAGGCTGGGAGTCTCCCAGACATCCCACATCCAACACCCAGTACAAAACACCAGCCCCACCAACATACTTCCTATTTCTATTCTTCACAAGTAACTTGCCTTGCCTCGACGCATTATTTTTGAAGCCCCGTTGAGCCAAAGCCCTCCTACTCTGACTTCCTCTATGCCTACACCTGCTCTATAAAGCTGTCTTCTTTTTAAATTCTTCCTGCTGGTCTAACTCATACAAGGAGTGATTGATTCCTCTGGGCCTGTACTCGCTGGGATTTAGAATAATGAGAAGTGATCAAATGGTGAAAGGCCTAGAACAAGTGGATATGGAGATGATGCTTCTTATAGTGGGGGAGTCCAGCTCCATCTCAGAATAAAGGGGTATCTACTTAGAATGGAGATGAGAAGGAATTTCTTTCACAAACTAAAGAAAACCTACAGATGCTCGAAAACCAATCAACACACAGAAAATGCTGGAGGAACAGCATCGATGGAAAAGGATAAGCCTAACATTTTGGGCCGAGGCCCTTCATCAGGACTGGAGAAAAAAGATGAGAAGTCAGAGTAAGAAGGTGGGGGAGAGGAGGAAGAAATAAAAGGTAGTAAGTGATAGGAGAAACTGGGAGAGGGGGAGGTGTGAAGTAAAGAGCTGAGACGTCGATTTGGTGAAAGAGATAAAGGGCTCAAGAAGGGAAAATCTGAAAGGAGACCAAAGGCCATGGAAGAAAGGAAGGGAGGGAGCAACAAAGTGAGGCAATAGGCAAGTAAGGGGATAAGGTGAGAGAGGAAAATGGGAATGGGAATGGTGAAGATGGGGGACATTACTGGAAGTTCAAGAAATCAATGTTCATGCCGTCAGGTTGGAGGCTTCCCAAGTGGAATACAAGGTGTTGCTCCTCCAGCCTCAGTGTGGACTCATTGTGGCAGTAGAGGAGGCCAGGGACTGACATGGTGGAATGGGAATAGACACTGGGAGATCCCACTCTTACTGGTGGATGGAACATATGTGCTCAGTAAAGCAGTCTCCCAATCTATGTTGGATCTCAGGAGGCCACACCAGGAGCACCAGATACAGTAGATGACCCCAACAGACTCACTGGTGACGTCTTGCTTCACTCGGAAAAACTGTTTTCAGCCCTGAGTGGTAGTGAGGGAGGAGATGTAGGGGCAGGTGCAGCACTTGTTCTGCTTGCAAAGATAAGTACCTGGAAGGAGATCAGTGAGAAGGGATGAATGGACAAGAGAGTCACATAGGGAGCAATCCTTACAGAAAACAGAAAGGGGGGAGGGAGGGAAGGATGCGTATGGTGGTGGGATCTTGTTGGAGATGGCAGAAGTTACAGATAATTATTTTGCTCAACGCAGAATCTGCTGGTGTGATAGGTGAATTTCTTTGACCAGGGGGTGGTGTATCTGTGAAATTTATTTCCACAGGTGGCTGTGAGGCCAGGTCATTGTTTAATGTAGAGGTTCATAGATGTTTGATAAGTCAGGGTGTGAAAGATTACAGGGAGAAGGCAAGAAATAGGGTTAAGAATGAAATTAGTTCAGCCATGATCAAATAGTGCAGCAGACTCATTGGGCCATATGGCCTAATTCTGCTCCAATGTCTTAAGGTCTTACGATTTTCTTCTGTATTCAAATATCTTTATTTCTTTCTTGCTATTGTAAACCAGGTTAATTAAATCCAAAAGGTATAATGTTAGAAAGATCTGTCTTTGGAGGGATGAAAATGAGGTTTACCAAATTTTTTAAAACTTTTGGGGAAGAAAGTTATGCAAGAACAAGGCGTGGCTGACACAGCATGGGAAAGTGAGAGAAATCCAGCAAACTATCAGAAACTGAAAATATAAACTGTTAAATGTGGAATTAATAATGAGTATCTCTACCCTACCTACTTGCAAACCACAGGGTGAAACCCCTGGAAGAGACACAATAATTATAAAAATCTATTGAAATTATGGCTATAACAAGCAGCAACTTTAACAAAACATTATTTGCAGACACCAGCATCTAAGATCTCTACCGTGTAACTGGGAATTAGTTCTGTTAAATCTCATCAAAGGATTTGGTGAGTTAAAACTTTTACTGTTTCAAGTATATAAATTTGTGTGTGAAGCATGGTGTTGTAATGAGCCAGAGACTCATTCCACCGAGAAGTAACACTGAGCATCATAGGAAGTCATTCCTGCCTGTGGCCATCAAACTTTACAACTCCTCCCTCGGAGTGTCAGACACCCTGAGCCAATAGTCTGGTCCTGGATTTATTTCCACTTGGCATGATTAATTTATTATTATTTAATTATTTATGGTTTTATATCGCTATATTTCTACACTATTCTTGGTTGGTGTGGCTGTAACAAAACCCAATTTCCCTCGGGATCAATAAAGTATGTCTGTCTGTCTGTCTGTCTGTAACTAAGAAATGTTTGAAAAGGACAATGTGAGATTGAGTTAATTTGAAATAAAAAATAGAATATGTATAAAAAGTTATGGATTGTAACCCTATTGTATACAGGTCAGTTTTTTTTAATGTTGTGAATCAATTTTTTGTGGATGATCAACTATTTCATCCAATGAAACAAGAAACAAGATGGCAAGCCACCTAAGATGAAGAACGAATTGCGGGAACAAATTGTTTCATGACATAGAGGATCTAATACAATTTGATGTATAAGCTTATTTTCATTTGAAGGATTTGAATTTGATTTTCTGCGAGAACTGATTTATTTTGCAAAGACTTTGATAAATTACTGAATATTATTTACTTTGCTTAAAAGGTGTGACATTGGAGAATCGTTGTGAAAGGAATTAAGCTGTATAGAGATAATTTTTGAATATGAATTTGAATTGTAGATGTACTAACTTGAACTGAAACTGAAGTTAACCATAATACGTACTTAAGAATAGGAATTCAATTAGTTTTCTAAAAAATAAGGAAAGGTTCGTCTGTAAACCTTTAAATGGGGAATAACACTAATTCTAATTAGTTAGAGAAATTTAAATAACAAAGGTTATTCTAATGAATATCACTGATTCTAACTAAACAGAAATTTGGTTTTTGTTGATATCTAAGATTTGAAACCTAATCTGAGTGTTGGAATTTTGAATTGTTCTTACATAAATATTTTGTATATCTTGTTTTCATAAACAAAACCTACTTCCAGAAGTGTGTGTTTTCCATTCACTGCCTCCTTCCGATATCTAGAGCATCTGATGGCCTACTAGCACCTAGTGTAGTATTATGTAATTTGACTTTTCTCATAAAGAGTGCAGTGACCAGTCACACGAGATGAGACAAGCATTACACAGGTGTTACACTGTATTTCACACACTCTGACTCCCTCCCATTATCTCTCTTTCACTTTTCGCAATACCTACAGTCTGTGTTAAACCTCTTCATCTTGCTCCCCTTTCTGGCTTTTATATCATGAAGAATGTTTTGGCTGTCTTTTCAAACCAATACTCATTGAGCTATCCTCCTCTTAGTCCCTTTGCTCTGTCTATCAGCAACTTCATCTCTAAACTCCTCTCCAGATGAGCAGAGTAATGAATAGAGCATGGAGCATTCTGTTTTCTCTTGCCTGCCTGCTACTGTCAAGATGGTGACTACCTGGGTAAGATATAAAATAACTACTAACACCTAGGGAATTGAATATTCAGTAGAATTCAAAAGATTATTCAGAAGGGATTTTGATTTTAAAAAATGGTGGAGAATACAGGGAATTTGCAGGTGTTGGCATCTGTCTTTCTGAACCATCCAAAAGGGAAAAAATAACAGACGTTCCTTCCTATGCTTTTCATTTGGTCCTTTGACTAAAACTTAGATTTCTGACTCAAGTAGAAACCTATATCCCTGGCAGAACATACAAATTATGATCTTGCATATTGCTCATCTCCACCCTTTAATAAGAATGTGGCTAATTGGTTTGTTACATCAGTTCAGCATCCCAGCCTGTACATGTTATATTTTTTATCTCCTTTCTTATGAAGAGTCTACTTCCCTCTAACTAAAAATATTCAAAAAATATCTTTCACTGCCCTTTGAGGAGAATAGTTCCAAGTTGTTAATAACTTGGATCAAGTGAAAATATCTCATCTATGTTCTGAAAGTCCACTTACATAACAGGAGATGTAGGTACTTAAAAATAGATTAGCATTTATGTACTTCCTTTCTCATTTACATTCACTGAGTGCTTTTGAAATGTAATTCTGATTATATAATGGAAAACACTGCAACTATCCAACACAAGGAAAGACCTCACCCTACATCACAGTGTTCGTAATCAGAAAATCTGCTTGTGGTGATTATTATCTATAGTTATATAGAGTGATAATTATCTAGAGTATCTTCAAGATAGCAGCATGGAATCTATTACCTCCACCTAAGAGAGCAAATGACAGCGCTGTTGAATTTTTCATTAATAAGGCCTGTTATGGACCATTCCCTTAGCATGGCAATGGAGAGCCATCTTAGGCCTTGTGCTCACATTTTGTCAAATGTGGCATGAAACCTGATTTAGATCTGTACTGTTACTGAGCCTTTTTTAACACAAAGTTTCCTTAGGTATTCCTATTTCTACCAGAAGTTGCTGCAAAACACAATCATTATGCAAATGTCATTAGGGAATACAGTGTTGAGAAATGTATGATAATGCATTTTGGTAAAAGGAACAATAGTGTGAACTATTATCTAAATGGAGAGAAGGTTCAAACACCAGAGGTGTAGAGGGACTTAACAGTCCTCGTGCTTGACTCCCAGTACATTAATTCGCAGGTTGAGTCTGTGGTAAAGAAGACAAATGCAATGTTTTCATTCATTTCAAGACAAATAAAATATAAAAACATTATCTCTCTATTTACAAAACTAGTTGGTGCTTTCATTTCTTCTACCAAAGCAAATGACCATACATTTCCAGGCACTGTATTCCATCTGACATTTCTTTGCCCATTCTCCTAATCTGTCTAAGTCCTTCTGTAGCCTCAATACTTCCTCAAAACTACCTGCCCCTCCACTTATCTTCATATCATCTGCAAACTTTTCAACAGAGCCATCAATTCCATCATCTAAATCATTGACATATAACGTAAAAATAATTAGTCCCAACACAGACCCCTATGGAACACCAATAGTTAGTGACAGCCAACCTTAAAAGCTTCCCTTTATTCCTGTCTTTTGCCTGTTGTCAATTAGCTACTACTTTATCCATGCTAGAATCTTTCCTGTAAAATCATGGGCTCATAGCTTGCTAAGCAGCCTCATGTGTGGCACCTTGTCAAAGGCCTAATGAAAATTCAAGTACACAACATCAAGTGATTCTCCTTTGTCTATCCTGCTTGTTATTTCTTCAAAGAATTCCAACAGATTGGACAGACAATATTTTCCATGGCCTATTTTATCATGTGCCTCCAAATACCCTGAGACCTCATACTTAATCGACTCCAAAATCTTCCCAATCACTGTTTCCTTTCTTCTGCCTCTCTCCCTTCTTGAAGGATGGAGGGACATGAGACCATAAAATATAGGAGCAAGATTAAGCCGTTCAGCACATTGAGTCTGCTCTACAATTCCATAATGGCTGATCCCATACACCTGCCTACTCGCCATTGCCTTTGATACCCTGACTGATCAGGAAATGGTCAAATTTCACTTTAAATATACCCACAAACTTGGCCTCCACCGCAGTCTGTGGCAGAGCATTCTACAGATTTACTACTCTTTGGCTAAAAAAAATTCCTCCTTAACTCTATTCTAAAAAGTCACCCCTCAATTTTGAGGCTGTGCCCTTTGGTTCTGGATAGCCCCTCCATAGGAACATCCTCTCCACATCCACCTTATCTAGTCCTTACAACATTCGGTAGACTCCAATGAGATCCTCCTGCACTCTTCTAAATTCCAGTGAGTACAAGCCTAAAGCTGCCAAATGCTCCTCATATATTAACCTCTTCATTCCTAGAATCTTCCTCATGAACCTCTGCTGGATGTTGTCCAATGACAACACATCCTTTCTGAGACATGGGGCCCAAAACAGTTGACAAGACTCCAAGTGTGGCCTGACTAGTGTCTTATAAAGCCTCAGCATTATAGAAACATAGAAAACCTACCGCACAATACAGGCTCTTCGGCCCACAAAGTTGTGCCAAACATGTTCCCGCATTAGAAATTACTAGGCTTACCTATAGCCTATGCCTACCTTTATCAATGATCTTAAATGCAAACTTTATTTGTCATATAGATTTCAAAACATTGCAATTTACAATTTAATCAGGGGTTCCTAAACTTTTTTAAACCATTACCTACCAGAGCAGGTCAAAGATAGAAATCCTGCAGTGTGTAACTCACCTCCTGAGTCCACGAAGCCTGTCCACCATTTACAAGGCTCAGTTCAGGAGTGTAATGGAATACTGGCCACTCACCTGGATGAATACTGCTCCATTAACACTCAAGAAGCTGGACACCATCAGTACAAGGCAGCCCATTTGATTGGTACCCCTTCCACAAGCTTCCAATCCCTCCACCATCAACGAACACTTGCATCAGTCTGTACTATGTAGAAGATGCACTGCAGCAACACACCAAAGTTCTTAAGGCAGCACCTTCCAGTCCCACAATCACTACCATCTAGAAGAAGGAGAACAGCAGATACCTGGAAACACCAACTCTTGGAAATCCCCTTTCAAGTCACTTATCATCCTGACTTGGAAACATATCACCATTCCTTCATCGTCACTGGGTCAAAATCATGGAATTCCCTCCCTAACAGCACTGTGGATGTACCTACACATCAGGGACTGCAGCAGTTCAAGAAGGCAGCCCATCACCACCTTCTCAAGGGCAACTAGGAATGGTCAATAAATGCTGGCTTACCTGGCAATGCCCACATCCCATATATGAATAAATAAAGAAAATGTACCTTTACCATTCCTGAGCCTTTGCGAAAACCAGACTGTGTTTCTCCAATTTCATCGCTGATTGTACCTTTCATTCTGCCGAACACTATTTTCAACAGTAGCTTGACACAGTGAGACATTATGCTTATCGTCCTGTGTTTGTTACATTTTATCATCCTTAGCTTTTTTGGTAAGGTGATAAATACTGATTTGAGAAAGTCCTCTGGAAGATTTCCTGTCATATAACTGTTGTTTAATATCGCTAAAAGGTTCATTTTTCCTTTCGGAGCAAGTGATTTCGGAACTTCAGTGGAGATCTTAACTTCACCGGCCCCCTTGCTGACTTTTAGACTCCAAATCTCACTTTCCATCTCTGACATTGATATTTTAGGTTGATTAGTCATTTAATTTAATTCTGGTAAATCCTCATTCCTGCTATCTTCAAATAATTCCAAGATGTACTCAACCCATCTGTCCATGATCTCTTCTTTTAGATAACATGGATTACCACTACCACCTTCAATACACCCAGTTGATGGCACAGTCCTCTTTCATTTCGTCATAACCTTTAGCTTTTGGTGAAGGCCTCTATAATCATAACTTCATTCATACTGATTAATTTCTTTGTACTGTTCATTCATCCAATTTTCTTTCACTTACTTGCATTTTCTTTGAATCAAGCGGTGTAGGGCTTTGTAACGTTTATTATCCCAATGTTTTACCTTTCTTCTTTCTTCAGTTAACTTCTTCAGCTCATTGGTGAACCAAGGGTTATGTCTTTTGCTCTTTTCCCGATAACCCAAAGTCTTTTCTGCAACTTCTGTCACTGTTGTTTTAAACTCTTCCCAGGCGTTTTCCACTGCCACATTGCTATCATCATCATCTAAGACTGAAGATATATTCTCTGTTTCAACCAAATATTCAATCTTTTTTGCTTCATCCATAACAAGTAAATCAAAGTCTATCTTATTTGATGGTTTGGCCTTTCTCATCTTCTTCAAATGCACACTCATGTCAGGGTTGTGATCCGTATAACAGTCAGTACATTTTCACCTGCTTCACTCTATTCCTGAACTGATTAGGTACTAAAATGTAGTCAATTTGTTTTTTTACTGAACCATCCGTTCTGGTCCATGTGTGCAGTCTCCCTTTTGGCAGACTGTACTAGGTGCTCGCAATCATTAGTTTATTAGCTTTTGGAAATTCAACCATTCTTTCTCCGCAGTCATTTCTTTCCCAAGCCCAAAGGGTCCTACAGTCAAAACTTCTCTTGCGCTGCCAACTTTGGTATTAAAATCACCAAGAATCACAATTAAACTTCATTGTTTTTAGTCTTCTTCATTAGCTTTTCAACTTCTCCATAGACCATATCAACTTCATCATCATCATCATAGTCCATGGTTGGCATATAGAACAGTATGACATTAAAGTTAAATGGTTTAGCTGAGATTTTAATCATCATCACTCTTTCATTGATGGATACACTGCCTTGGATAGTTCTCACTGTTTCCCTGTCTACCAAGATTCCAACTCTGTGCTTCGGAAGGAATATTTGCAATGAGAAACCTCATGGCGAGATACACTGAGGCAAAAAAACCATCTACTTATGCTTTATTGATTATGAAAAGGCTTTTTATAAAGTAAGACACAAGGAAGTAATAGAGGTGCTGAAGAAGTACGATCTGGAATGGGAAAATGTGCAGATAATAAGGAACGTATTGAAAACAGAAAGCAGCGGTCAGGGTAGAAAATGAGCTATCACCATGGGCATGTATTAAACAAGGCATAAGGCAAGGCTGTATTGGCAAAACAAGCACTAGAAACTCATTCATGATGGTATCATTACAAGTGAATGGACAAGGCATCGAACAGGTGCAAAAGTTTGAATATCTTGACAGTTGTCTGACAGATGATGGGAGATGTGAAGTTGAGATCAGAAGGAGAATAGATATGGCTCAGACCCAGTTCATGAAGCTAAAAGATCTACTATGCAGTCAGAAAGTAGACATCCAAAGTAGAATCCGCTTCCTCGAGAGTTACGTATGGTCAGTACTGAGGTATGGGTCAGAAACATGGACCCTGAAGAAGGGATGACATGAAACAAATTATTGCTTTAGAAATGTGGTGCCATCGACAAATGTTGAAGACCAGCTGGGTAGAGGAAGTCTCAAATGAGAGGGTTGTGTCCGAAGATGATAGACCATGGACATTGCTGGAGAAGATTATGAAGTTAAAGGTTGCTTATTGTAGACACGTTACACAGAAAGATAACATCTTGTCGGACATAACATCTTGCTATATGGAAAGTTGGAGGGAAAGAAAGGAAGAGGAAGGCAAAGAACAACATTGCTGGATAACATCAAGGATTGGACCAAGCTGGACAAGATTAGTGATGTTGTGGACAAGTGTTGGGACAGAGAGACATGAAGGGAAATCATCCGCCAATGGGAAATTCCAGATGTGACCTAATGACGACTATTACCATTAACCAAGGTGTCTATGGACACCAGGTTGGGAACCACTGAATTAAATGTATTGTTTGTGTTGAGGATGTGCTAGGAAGCAGCCCACATGTATCACCATGCTCCTGGTGCCCACAACGTACTCATCCTAACCTGTACGACTTTGGAATGTGGGAGGAAACCAGAGCACCTGGAGCAAACCCATATGACCATGGAGAGAATGTACAGACACCGTCCAGACAGCGGCAGGGACTGAACCCTGATCTGACACTGGCATAGTAAAGCACTGTGCTAACTGCTACACTACCATGCCAACTGATCACCTTTAAAAGCAAACGGCAACATACAATACCAACTTCATCACACTCTTCCACTTGCTATAATACAAGCCAATATACCTGGCATTTCAGTTCAATCAACATGTTCCAGCTCATGATTGATTTCCTTGTGGCCCTTCCCATTGCCAGATAAGCAATAGTCATGAGTCATATTACCAGCTGACTTGTAAGGTGAAATATTGACTGTTCTTAATCCAACAAATCTAATATAATTTTTATATTTCATACCACACACACACACACACACACACACACACACACACACACTTCTGAAGGAGCTCAGCAGGCCAGGCAGCATCTTTGGATAAAGTACAGTTGACGTTTCAGGCCGAAACCCTTCAGCAGGACTGGAGAAAAATAAATGGGTTGAAGGAAAAACACCTTATATTCTGTTTGGGTAGCCTCCAAAGTGATGATATGAATATCAATTTCTTAAACTTCCAGTAATGTCCCCCAACCCCACTCCCCCACTCCATTTCTCATCCCCTTTTCCCTCTCTCACCTCATCCTCTTGCCCACACATGGTAAACCCTCTGGAGTTCCTCCCCCTCTTTTCCCCCATCTCTTCCTCCCCTCTCTTTCGTCAATCAATTTCCACTAACTGTCTCTTTCACCAGTCAAGGTCTTTACTTCATCCCTTCCCCTCCAGGTTTCGCCTATCTCCTGGTGGTTCTTTCTCCCCTTCCCCCACCTACTTCACAGCATACTTCTCAGTTTTGTTTCTGCAATCCTGCTGAAGGGTTTTGGCCCGAAACGTCGAAAGTACTTTTTGGCTAAAGGTGCTCCCTGACCTGCTGAGTTCCTCCAACATTTTGTGTGTTTTCCTCAGATTAACAGCATCTGCAGATTTTCTCTTGTTTGTCTTGTTTGTTTTATATTTTATATATTATTCCTCTTTTCCAAAATAAAACTTTTGATTCTGGAAGATTACTTGGCAATAATCCAATCAAGTAGGTCAGATAACATCACAAACCAGGAAAGCAAAGGACAAACTGTGTGTTAGTCATCAGAATCTGAATATTGGATTACTCCCCATAATCTTCTGCCACTCACCCAATGTTTACATCCATTTATTTTTAACCTCTGTTATTATTGACACTTTTCCTGTGCCATTACAATGACAATGACGCAAAACGAGGAGGTGCCTCACTGCATATCAAGTCGATGAGTCAATTTTACAGAAACATCAAATAAAATCACATTCTTTGAAAAGTTGTTTTACATAATGTGCATTAAACTATAAAATATGCACAGATGATAGGCAATGCATAATCCCGACATACAACAAATATTCCAGCACCTTCTTTGCTTCGTAACCAAATTAACTCTTCATAAAATAACCTGACTAGTAAATATAATTTTCAATTACTGATAAATTGACTACAGATGTTAGTAAAATATACAATGTTTTTAAAATTAAATTTAAGTGACTACTTTTCGTGAAAATAGAAGGAATTAGAAAACAGCCTCTCCCCAATTCTGTCACGATAATGTCATGTTACAGAAGAGTCATTTGTTTTGCCAATATGTTTTCACTACTTTGTTGTCCTAGTGAATATCATTGCTCATCCTGCGCTCGAAAATGCGGCACATCAAATGAACTCAACTCAAAAGCTGCAGATGTTAGAAGTCTAAACCAAATGTAGTAACAACGAGATCCTTAGGAGGTCAGGGAGAGAAGGTGGGGAGAGACATAAAGTCTATGCTTTGAGTGAGAACTGAAAAAGAAATGTGTGAAGTTGCAGGAGGGGAATAGAGAACAGTGGGAATGTCTGTGAAAGGGTGGAAGTCAAAGCTGCCAATGTAACAATGGCTTTAGAAACTACTAGCTAGAGGCAGATGAGAGAAATGAAATAAACTTTTTTACTGAAAGGCCCAGCTACATTCCAGAGAAAGAAGTGTTTACTTGAAATTATTAATTTCTACATTGAATAATTAATACTTCTTTATACTGAAAGATAAAATGTTGTTCTTTGAGCTTATCTTGGGCATCATTGGAGCCAAAGGTAGAGAGGTCAGAGTACAAGTGATATGGAGAACAAGTGACAGGAAACAGAAAGCGCAGAGTTGCTCGTGTAACCTAAATTTGGCACTGCAGTCAGTCACCTAATCTGCCTTTGTATTTACCAGTATAAAGGAGATCACATTGTGAGCACCAAATGCAATACCCTAAATTGATCAAATTCAAATTAATTACTGCTCCACATGGAAGGACTGTTTGGATCTCCAGATGGTTTAAAAGGACGCGATAACCCATGGTTGTATGGAATACTGTCATGTGAGGTAGTGTTGATGGAGAAGGACCAGGGAGCTGCAGAATGTATCCATTTATTGTTTGCACAGATTGCAACCATCAGAATTTAATACTGAATGTAACAGCTTCAGGTATCCCTTCTCCTTTATTGGTTATCTTTGTCCACTAATGTTGCTGCTTCTTTCTGTTTCTATTGGTTTCTATTGGTTTCATTTCATCTGACTCCAGATACTGGTTTTCAAAATAATTATTACCTTGACAACTTATGTCTAAGACCCTAAGACATAGGAGCAGAATTAGGCCATTTGGCACATTGAGTCTGCTCTATCATTTCATCATGGCTGATTTACAGTTGCATAGTTGTACTGTGGAGAGCATTCTGAAAGGCTACATCACTGTCTGGTATGGAGGGGCTACTGCACAGGACTGAAAGAAGCTGCAGAAGGTTGTAAATTTAGTCAGCTCCATCTTGGGTACCAGCCTACAGTGTACCCAGGACATCTTCAGGGAGCAGTGTCTTGGAAAGGCAGCGCCCATTATTAAGGACCCCCAGCATCCAGGGCATGTCCTTTCCTCACTGTTACCATCATAAGAAGACATAAGAAGTCTGAAGGCCCACACTCAGCGATTCAGGAACAGCTTCTTCCCCTCTGCCATCCAGTCTCTAAATGGACATTGAACTGTTGGACGCTACTTCATTTTTTTAATATACAGTATTTCTGGTTTTATATATATTTTAATCTATTCAATATATGTAATTTATTTACTTGTTCGTTGATTATTTTTTAAATTTTTTTCTCTGCTAGATTATGTATTGCATTGAACTGCTGCTGCTGCTAAATTAACAAATTTCACATCACATGTCAGTGATAATAAACCTGATTCTGATTCTAATTCTGATTTATTTTCCCTTTCAACCCCATTCCCCTGTAACTTTTGATGCCCTTACTAATCAAGAACCTGTCAAACTCTGTAAAATAGACCACAGACCTGGCCTCCTCAGCGATCGCTGGCAATGAATTCCATAGGCTCATCACCCGCTGCCTAAGGAAACTCCTCCTCACCTCTGTTCTCACAGGATGTCCTTCTTGTTACAAGTATCAATCTTCAACAATAATGATCAGCTGGGGACATAGGGAATCTGCATGAATTGGCAAATAAATTTATTGATTTATTCACAACAATCAGGTGAATTTACCAAACTAAAAAGCTGTGTGCACACTCACTAGGTTTCCCTGACCCTCACTACCCACCCCACACCCCCATGAATAGTCAAAGAGTAGAAAGGCCAATACCCAGGGAAAGAAGTCTATGCTATCCAGGAATTCTTCTTGATCCTGATGTAACCTCCATATTTCCAAATTGGAGACATTTAATTCTGCAATGGTTGACCTTCAGAGCAGTCACTGGTTGTTCTCCCAAGATCCTCCATTCTTATCAGATTAATCATCTATGTTTCGATACTGGCCAACATCAGCTCCTCACTGGATATGGTCACCGAATTATAGGAAAGATGTCAACAAAATAGAGAGAGTACAGAGGAGATTTACTAGAATGTTACCTGGGTTTCAGCACCTAAGTTACAGAGAAAGGTTGAACAAGCTAGGTCTTTATTCTTTGGAACCTAGAAGATTGAGGGGAGACTTAATAGAGGTATTTAAAATTATGAGGGGGATAGATAGAGTTGACGTGGATAGGCTTTTTCCATTGAGAGTAGGGGAGATTCAAACAAGAGGACATGAGTTGAGAGTTAAGGGGCAGAAGTTTAGGGGTAACATGAGGGGGAACTTCTTTACTCAGAGAGTGGTAGCTGTGTGCAACGAGCTTCCAGTAGAAGTGGTAGAGGCAGGTTTGATATTGTCATTTTTAAAAAATTGGATAGGTATATGGGCAGGAAAGGAATGGAGGGTTATGGACTGGGTGCAGGTCAGTAGGACTAGGTGAGAGTAAGCATTCTGCACGGCCTAGAAGGGCTGAGATGGCCTGTTTCCGTGCTGTAATTGTTATATGGTTATATCTGGCCAAAGGCTACAAGCAGTGTTACTTCCTGGTTGTTTCTCCAGATTTGTGCCTCAGGTAACTTTCTTTGTTCATCCAAGCTAATAATCAAAGAACAGTTAGCCAAACACTGTGCTCAGACTACTTCAGTTCCTAAGCTGTTCTTTCTATAAGCCTGCCATTTTCACATAACTGACCAAAAAGCTTCTTACCTAGAAATGCCATATTCCAGTTTTTCTATGACTGAGCAAGAGCTCACTCCTCCATCCTTTGCACGAGGTCCTCCATCAGTGCTGGAAGGAAGGAGCCATACCACAGGATATGCGCAACTGCAAAATCGTCACTTTGTACAAGAACAAGGGTGATCGGAGTGACTGCAACAGTTACAGGGGTATCTCCCACCAGAGTATTGCTGGTGAAGTCTTCGCTCATGTAGCTCTGGCACGTCTACAAACTCAGGCAGAACAGGTCTACCCTAAGTCCCAATGTGGTTTCTGTGCAAGGAGGTCATCTGTCGACATGATTTTCTCACCCCGTCAGCTCCAGGAGAAGTGTAGGGTACAACAGAAACATTGCTTTCATCAACTTGACCAAGGCATTTGACCTTGTAAGCAAGGAAGGGCTCTTTCAGATTCTCCTCCAGGTCGGCTGTCCCCTGAAACTCCAAAGTATCATCAAGTCATTCCACAATGACATGAGGGCTACTGTCAGTACGATGGCAGCTCATCAGAACCCTTCGCTATTGGTAGTGGAGTCAAACAAGGATGCGTGTTGGCCCCAACATTATTCGGCATCTTCTTCTCTATGCTATTTGAAGCACGAGTTTGGGACATCAACAGAAGGCATCTACCTGCATTCCAGGTCTGATGGACAGCTGTTCAACCCTGCAAGACTGAGAGCAAGAAAAAAGGTGCAAAAGATCTTAATATGTGACATGCTCTTTGCCGATGATGCTGCTATAACCTCGCACACCAAACAGCAACTACAAACTCTCATCAAACCGCTTCTCTAGGCCATGCAAGGACTTCAGGCTTACCATCAACCTAAAGAAACCAAATTCCCTTGCCCAGAACGTAGTGGAGCCACCAGTAATTTTCATCGACAATTACGATCTAGAAGTGGTCCAAGAGTTCACATACTTGGGGTTGACCATTAACGACACTCTCACCCTCAATGCTGAACTCAATAGGCATATTGGCAAAGCAACATCGATCCTTGTTCAACTCTCCTCACAGGTCTAGGAGAATCCGAAATTTGCTACAAAGACCAAGACTGCCGTGTACAATGCATGATACCTGGAAATATGATGTTGTAGCTATTAGTGAAACATGGTTGCAGGAGGGGTGTGATTGGCAACTAAATATGCCTGGATTTTGTTGCTTCAGGTGTGATAGAATTGGAGGGACAAGAGGGGGAGGTGTCCGAGAAAATATTACAGCAGTGCTTTGGCAGGATAAATTAAAGGGCTCATCTAGAGAGACTATTTGGGTGGAATTGAGGAATGGGAAAGGTGTAGTAACACCTATAGGGGTGTATTATAGACAAGAATTCTTAGGGAGCAAGAATTGAAGGAGCAAATTTGTAAGGAGATTGCAGATATTTGTAGTAAGCACAGGGTTGTGATTGTGAGAGATTTTAATTTTCCACACATAGACTGGGAAGCCCATTCTGTAAAAGGGATGGATGGTTTGGAGTTTGTAAAATGTGTGCAGGATAGTTTTTTGCAGCAATACATACAAGTACCAATGAGAGAAGGGGCAGTGTTGGATCTCCTGTTAGGGAATGAGATAGGTCAGGCGATGGAGGTATGTGTCGGGGAGCACTTCGGGTCCAGTGATCACAATACCATTAGTTCCAATATAATTATGGAGAAGGATAGGACTGGACCAGGGTTGAGATTTTTGATTGGAGAAAGGCTAACTTTGAGGAGATGCAAAAAGATTTAGAAGGAGTGGATTGGGACAATTTGTTTTATGGGAAGGATGTAATAGAGAAATGGAGGTCATTTAAAGATGAAATTTTGAGGGTACAGAATCTTTATGTTCCTGTTAAGTTGAAAGGAAAGGTTAAAAGTTTGAGAGCACCATATTTTTCAAGGGATATTGGAAACTTGTTTCGGAAATAGAGGGAGATCTACAATAAATATAGGCAGCATGGAGTAAATTAGGTGCTCGAGGAATATAAAGAATGTGAAAAGAATCTTAAGAAAGAAATTAGAAAAGCTAAAAGAAGATATGAGGTTGCTTTGGCAAGTAAGGTGAAAATAAATCCAAAGGGTTTCTACAGTTATATTAATAGCAAAAGAACAGTGAGTGATGAAATTGGTCCCTTAGAGAATCAGAGTGGACAGCTATGTGTGGAGCCAAAAGAGAGAGGGAAGACTTTGAACAATTTCTTTTCTTTGGTATTCATTAAGGAGAAGGATATTGAATTGTGTAAGGTAAGGGAAAGAAGTAGGGTAGTTATGGAAACTACGATGCTTAAAGAAGAGGAAGTACTGGAGCTTTTGAAGAATATAGAAGTGGATAAGTCTCCAGCAGATCCTGACAGGATTTTCCCTAGGGCCTTGAGGAAAGTTAGTGTAGAAATAGCAGGGGCTCTGACAGAAACATTTCAAATGTCATTAGAAACAGGGAAGGTTAGTTAGGAAGGTTCAATTGTTAGGTATTAATATTGAAGTAGTGAAATGGATTCAACAGTGGCTGGATGGGAGATGCCAGAGAGTAGTGGTGGATAACTGATTGTCAGGTTGGAGGCCGGTGACTAGTGGTGTGCCTCAGGGATCTGTACTGGGTCCAATACTGTTTGTTATATACATTAATGACCTGGATGATGGGGTGGTAAATTGGATTAGTAAGTATGCAGATGATACTAAGATAGGTGGTTTGTGGATAATGAAGTAGGTTTTCAAAGCTTGCAGAGACATTTAGGCCAATTAGAAGAGTGGGCTGAAAGATAGCAGATAGAGTTTAATGCTGATAAGTGCGAGGTGCTACATTTTGGTAGGAATAGTCAAAATAGGACATACATGGTGAATGGTAGGGCATTGAGGAATGCAGTAGAACAGAGTGATCTAGGAATAATGCTGCATAGTTCCCTGAAGGTGAAATCTCACCTGGATCGGGTGGTGAAGAAAGCTTTGGGTATGCTGGCCTTTTGATGCACCATCAATAACTCTCTCTGAGACGTGAAGTCGAGATATCGGCTTTTATTGACTGGAAGAAAGAACAAGCAGTAGTTGACCACCATACTACATCCTGGAGAATGAGGGCCGGGCTCAGGCCTCAATCGCCTTTATACCGGGGTCTGTGGGAGGAGCCACAGGAGCAGTCAGCAGGGGGCATGTGCAGGCGTGTATATGTAGTTCACCACATTCACCCCCCCCCCTTTGTTTTAAAAGAGAGTCCCCATGGGGCGAAGTTTCTTACAAGTATATTTACAGGTTAAGTCTATCAGGTGGTCAAATCTGTCGCTGTGATCTACGTAGCACCAGCTGTGATTGTGCAGGTGCCGGTGCACTGGAGACAGTGGTTGTGCTGGTTCCGGCCTAACTGGAGGTGTCAGCCCACTAGGCGTCAGTGATCCCTCATGCGTGTGCCTGGTATATGCGCGTATATATGTGGTATATGCCTGGTATATGCACATACGAGACACCCAGTATAGGAGTGTTGTGAGGAGTCTGTGTAGGGCTCGGTGTGCACGGTGTCACCTCAGGTACAGGGTTCATAGTTACCATGGAGTGTTTGGGGTAGTGGTCTGCTGCTCCTGCAGGCGCCAGGTTGCGGACAGAGACCGTGTCCTCCCGCCCATCAGGTAAGACCACGTAGGCATACTGGGGGTTCGCATGTAGAAGGTGAACCCTCTCGACCAGCGGGGAGTATTTATTGCTCCTCACATGTTTCCGGAGCAGCACTGGCTCCGGGGACATCAGCCAAGCTGGTAGGGTGGTCCCAGTGACAGACTTCCTGGGAAAAGAAAATAGGCGCTCGTGAGGGGTGGCATTGGAGGATGTACATAACAGAGAGCGGATGGAGTGGAGTGCCTCAGGGAGGACTTCCTGCCATCGAGAGACCGGCAACCCTTTTGACTTAAGGGCTAAAAGTGTGGCCTTCCACACTGTGGCATTCTCCCTCTCCACCTGTCCATTTCCCCGGGGATTATAACTTGTGGTCCGACTAGTAGCAATGCCCCTACCCAGCAGGTACTGGTGCAGCTTGTCACTCATAAGGGAGGACCCTCTATCACTGTGGATATAGCAGGGATATCTGAACAGAGTGAGGAGCTGGCGCAGGGCTTTTATGATGGTTGTGGTAGAGGTGTCGGGGCAGGGGATGGCAAAGGGGAACCGTGAGTCCTCGTCGATTATATTGAAAAAGTAGACATTGCAATCGGTGGAGGGAAGGGGGCCCTTAAAGTCAACACTCAGTCACTCAAAGGGGTGGGTGGCCTTGATAAGTTGCGCCTTTTCAGGACGGTAGCAGTGCAGTTTGCACTCAGCGCAGACTTGGCAGTCCCTGGTCATCGTCCTGATTTCCTCAAGGGAGTACAACAGGTTCCGGGCTTTCACAAAAATCGGGTGACCCCCAGATGGCAAAGGTGTGCATGGAGGGCGTATAGCTGGTCGAGCTGTGCGCTGGCACATGCTCCCCGGGATAGGACATCAGGGGGCTCATTGAGCCTTCCAGGCCTGTACAGGATATCATAGTTGTAGGTGGAGAGTTCTATTCTCCACCGCAAAATTTTATCATTTTTGATTTTGCCCCGCTGTTGGTTGCTGAACATGAATGCAACTGAGCGCTGGTCGGTCAGCAAGGTGAACTTTTTGCCGGCGAGATAGTGCCTCCAGTGCCTAATAGCTTCCACTATGGCCTGGGCTTCTTTCTCCACCGCAGAGTGCCGAATTTCAGGGCCTTGAAGGGTACGAGAAAAGAATGCTACTGGCCTGCCTGCCTGATTGAGGGTAGCAGCCAGTGCGAAATCGGAGGCGTCACTCTCTACTTGGAAGAGAATGGTCTCGTCCACCACATGCATCGTTGCTTTGACAATGTCCCCTTTAATGCAGCTGAAGGCCGTGCAGGCCTCGGCAGAGAGGGGAAATGTGGTTGGCTTGACCAGTGGGCGGGCCTTGTCTGCGTAATGAGGGACCCATTGGGCGTAATAGGAAAAGAAGCCC
Source organism: Hypanus sabinus (assembly GCF_030144855.1). Lineage (NCBI taxonomy): Eukaryota > Metazoa > Chordata > Chondrichthyes > Myliobatiformes > Dasyatidae > Hypanus > Hypanus sabinus. The sequence continues at coordinate 158,035,518 of NC_082706.1, forward strand.
AGGCACCGTCTGAGGGCTTTGAGAGTGGTGGGAAGCAGGAGCTCTAACAGGGGGCCATACTGTCGGGATCAGGGCCAATGACCCCGTTTTCCACGACATACCCAAGGATAGCAAGTCGGGTGGTTCCGAACACACACTTGTCCCAGTTATAAGTAAGGTTCAGGGCTTTGGCCACTTGGAAAAATCGTTGGAGGTTGGCATTGTGATCCGGCCAGTCGTGACCATAGATGGTGATGTTATCCAGATAGGGAAATCTGGCCTTCAGTTGGCACTGGTCCACCATCCGGTCTATTTCCCTCTGGAAGACCGAGACACCATTTGTGACACTGAATGGGACGCGCAGGAAGTGATAGAGCCTGCCGCCCACCTCGAAGGCGGTGTAGGGTCAGTCCTCTGGGCGGATGGGGAGCTGGTGATAAGCGAATTTCAGATCTATTGTTGAGTACACCTTGTACTGAGCTATCTGGTTGACCATATCCGCGATGCGAGGTAGAGGGTACACGTCAAGCTGCGTGAACCAATTGATGGTCTGGCTATAGTCCACGACCATCCTATTTTTCTGCCCGGTCTGAACAACAACCACCTGGGCCCTCCAAGAGCTTGTGCTTGGCTCAATGATCCCCTCCCTGAGCAGCCGCTGCACCTCTGACTGAATGAAGGCCCTGTCCCCCGCGCTGTACCTGCTGCTTTTAGTTGCCACAGGTTTACAGTCGGGGGTCAGGTTGGCGAACAGCAGTGGGGGAGGGATCTTGAGCGTGGAGAGGCTGCAAGTGGTGTCAGTAGCGCAGCTGTCAGCATGCTGCTGGGTGGGATGTGTGGTCAGTAGCGGGGTATATAAAGTCCCACAAAACTGAGGATTCCTGACAGTGAGTGGTGGGAGGGGCCCATCATATGCCATAGTCACACTTTCAATGTGGCTCCGGAAGTCCAGCCCCAATAGCACAGGTGCGCACAGTCGAGGCATGACCAGTAGCGCAAAGTTCCGATATCCTGTGCCCTGCACCACCAATGTCGCTACACAACCCACCCGGATGTCTGTGGAATGCGACCCAGAAGCCAAAGTGACCCTCTGGCTTACCGGCCATGTCACAAGTCTGCAGCGTTGCACCATGTCCAGGTGAATAAGACTCTCAGTGCTGTCCGTGTCAAACAGGCAGCTCGTCCTGTGCCCCTCAACCAGGATGTCCATCATTGACCTTGCAAGCTGGTGTGGGGCGCTTTGGTCCAGGGTTACGGTAGCCAGAGTGGAACTGCCGTCTTGGTGCCCGATAAGCACCGGTGGGTAGGGAGCGGGGCACGTTGGCGCCAACAAAGATGGCCGCCTGCATCCGGGCATGCAAGATGGCGGCCCCCACGCCTCGCACGAGGCGGGCAGGCAAGATGGCGGCCCCCATGCCTCACACGAGGCGGGCAGGCAAGATGGCGGCCCCCATGCCTCACACGCAGCGCTGCCCGACCCCGCTCGTGGTTTAGACTTACAGACCTTGGCGAAATGGCCCTTCTTCCCGCAGCTGGAGCAGGTTGCTTCTCGGGCCGGGCAGCGTTTTCGGGGGTGATTTTCCAATCTGCGGAAGTAACACTGCGTGGGCTTGCGACTGGCAGCAGCTGTGGTCGGGTTCGGGAAGTTCGTGGAATCGCGACTGGCAGCGGCGTTGGTGAATTCGCTCGCAGGAACCGGCAGCGGCGGGGTCTGACGTGTCCACGGAACCAGTGGGGGATCGCGCAGCTGGACAGCACCAGTGTTGTGCAGAGCAGCCTCCAGCATGTCGGCCGTCTCGATCACCGACTGTAAGGTAAGATCGGCATTTTCCAGTAGCTGCTGGCGCACGTACACTGACCTGATCCCCGTAACGAAGGTGTCTCTTACCAGGAGCTCCGCATGCTGTTCCACCGTAAGAGTTTTGCAGTTGCACGTTCGCACGAGTGTCTGTAGGGCTCGGAGAAACTCAGCGCTCGACTCTGCAGGCCGCTGTTGTCGCATAGCTGAGCGATGTCTTGCGTAGACGGTGTTCACCGGCTGCAGGTACTGTCTTTTGAGGGCATCCAGTGCCCCTTCGTAGGTCGGCAGGCCTCTGATAAGTGAGTAAACTTTCGGGGTGACCCTCGAGAGGAGAATTCGGTGCATAACAGCGGGTTCAGTTGCACTAACCTCCTCCAAGTATGATTGGAAGCATGCAAGCCAGAATTCAAAGGCAAGAGCTGCTTCAGGGTCTTGGGGTCCAAATCCAATCTTTCCGGACGTAAAACGTTTTCCATGTTTTAAAACTTCCAGTCAATAAAATTGATGCACCATCAATAACTCTCTCTGAAACGTGAAGGCGAGATATCGGCTTTTATTGACTGGAGAAAGAACAAGCAGTAGTTGACCACCATACTACATCCTGGAGACTGAGGGCCGGGCTCAGGCCTCAATCGCCTTTATACAGGGGTCTGTGGGAGGAGCCATGGGAGCAGTCAGCAGGGGGCATGTCCAGACAGGTATATGTAGTTCATCGCACTTTTATAAATCAGAGCATTGAGTATAGGAGTTGGGATGTAATGTTAAAATTGTACAAGGCATTGGTGTGGCCAAATTTGGAGTATTGTATACAGTTCTGGTCACTGAATTATAGAAAAGATGTCAACAAAATAGAGAGAGTACAGAGAAGATTTACTAGAATGTTACCTGGATTTCAGCACCTAAATTACAGAGAAAGGTTGAACAAGTTAGGTCTTTATTCTTTGGAGCATAGAAGATTGAGGGGGGACTTGATCGAGGTATTTAAAATTATGAGGGGGATAGATAGAGTTGACGTGGATAGGCTTTTTCCATTGAGAGTAAAGGAGATTCAAACAAGAGGACATGAGTTGAGAGTTAAGGGGCAAAAGTTTAGGGGTAACACGAGGGGGAACTTCTTTACTCAGGGAGTGGTAGCTGTGTGTAACGAGCTTCCAATAGAAGTGATAGGGGCAGGTTCGATTTTGTCATTTAAAAAAAAATTGGATAGGTATATGGACAGGAAAGGAATGGAGGGTTATGGGCTGAGTGCGGGCCAGTGGGACTAGGTGAGAGTAAGCAATTGGCATGGACTAGAAGGGCCGAGATGGCCTGTTTCCATGCTGTAATTGTTATATGGTTATATGGTTTAAGCGTTATCAGCACCCTCCTGTATGGTAGCGAGACTTGGACCATCTACTCCAAACAGGAGAGGAAACTCAATAGTTTTCAGCTGCATAGCCTTCACCACATCCTGAGCATCACCTGGACAGACAAAGTCCCAAACTCTGAGGTCCTCTCCCACACTGAACTTCCCACAATGTTCACGCTTTTAAGACCAAGCTGACTGCACTGGCTTGTACACGTCTGTTGTATGAAGGATGGCAGACTGCCAAAGGACATCCTGTATGAAGAACTAGCAACAGGCAAGAGGAACGTTGGTAGACCCCAGGTTCACTTCAAGAACCTCTGAAAGCGCGACATGAAAGCCTTAAAAATCAACACAGAGTGCTGGGAGGATGCTGCAGATGACGGCAACAAATGGCGAGGCACTCTTCAGCAACACCTAGTGCAAGGTGAAAGAGTGATCCTGAGTCAGTTTGAGGAGCGGAGAGCTAAACGGAGAGCACAACGGACAGTGGACAACAATTCCACGATGCCTTACACATGCAGCAACAGTGGCAGAGCCTATCGTTCCAGGATTGGCCTCAATAGCCACAGTCAACGCTGCTCAACAAACCAGCGACTACCAGTGCAGTGCCCATGGTTGACCACGACCAACAGAGGCCACACACGTATGACACTACTGCTTTGGGCCTAATCAAATGTGCTGACCAATCAGCATATAGGAGGAAGATTGAAAATTTGGTTGAGTGGTTCTACAACAGCAACATCAAAATCAAAGAGATGTTTATTTACTACAGGAGGAGGAAACCGAAGGTCCATGAGCCAGTCTTCATTGGGGAATCAGAGGTGGACAGGGTCAGTAGCTTTCAATTCTTTGGCATTATCATATCAGACGGTCTACCCTGGGACCAGCATATCAGTGGCATCGCAAATAAGGCACAACAGTGCCTCTATATTTGTAAAAGTTTATGTACATTCGACATGTCACCTAAAATTTTGGCAAACTTCTATAGATTCACAGTGGAGAGTATTACAACAACAATGCCCAGGAGTGGAAAAGTCTGCAGAAAATGGTGGCTATAATGCAGTAACCATAGGCAAAGCCTCCCCACCACTGAGCATATTTACTAGGAATACTGCCACAAGAAAGCAACATCCATCATCAAGGACACCCAACCATCCAACCTCAACTCAGAACTGCCTTCACAACTTACAGGCTTACTACCACTCATGCTCTAAGGATTAATTTTCATATGCACTATTTGTCTTTTTTTGAACACTGGTTGTTTGTCAGTCTTTCTTATGTATAGTTTTTCATAAATTCTGTGTGCTTCTTAATTTCACTGTAAGTGCCTGCAAAAAAATGAATCTCGAGGTAGGAAACACTGTCTCAGACTTCTTTCTGCTTTCTCCACACATTCCTCATTCTGCAACTTATTATATACAGTACTTACTTTCTGTTTCCAGTTCTGAAAGGAGTTCTTTCTTGACCTGAAACATCGACCTTGCTTCTCTCCCCACTGATACTCCCTGAGCAACTGACTGGTTTCAATTGTTTTTTTGTTTTTTCAAAAAATAAACATCACTTCAATATTGACCAAAGTAAACTTTTCCAGCATTTTTAAAAATATGTGCTACAAAAATATGAAGAAAGATGCAGACGCGCCTTTCAGTTCTAATTGGGACAATAAGGGAAACAAGGTGACACTTAAGTGATAATCTTTTGTTTAGAAATATTTCTCTTAACACAATACTTACCGATTTTTGTCCTCAAAAGTTGAAAGCATACTAGACATTAAAAATAAAAGATTCATTCATTAATGGAAATACTTTAGTGATGCAAAACCTTCTTGTTATTTTCTGAATGTCCAAAAACCAACAAGATTTAAGAGTGGTTTTGCATTGCTACTTAGTATCCCAAAATGTTTCCGTAAGAGCTTGCAAGTCTGAGAGCTGTAATTTGCTTTAAATTGATTAAAATCACATTTCTTCTGCTGAATTGCTTTATTCTAGAATGTGTGACTATTTCCTTTCATATCTAACTTAAACTGGTTTAGCTACTGATTAACAACCAAGTGATTTGCTAAGGTGACAAATGGTGTGACTGCTAACTTATCATCTCTCAAATTTGTTTTTGTTAATTAATTCTGCTATTTTTCTGCATTACCATTAATAATGATAAAATAATTTCTGGCTATCTCATAAGAATGTTTCAGATTGAAATATTCACCCCTTATAATTATTAGCTCAGAAAAGTGTCCCTGGGATTGTAATCAATCCAATTTGATCGATTTTATTATAGAAGTACTTTAAATGTAATGCTATATGCAGCCCTTTTCTACTCTTTTTTTAATTAACCTAAACATGTGTAGGGAAGAATCATTAAATATTTAAAAGTACCATTCATGCAGGTGAATCTGACTCATAAGTACGTTAAAGTAAATAATTTGCCATCAGAAGATCTGTTTGCAACATACATTAAAGAATATTATTATGACTGAATATTACTGTTAGCTTAATATTCCCAATCAGTTTATTTACATCAAAGCATTTGGAGGTGCAAAAATCTGACTTTCATTGAAGAGTACTAGCTAATTTGCAGAAGGTTTATTTTACCTTGAGCATTTTCTGGATCACTTAAAAACAAAATCAAAATAATTACACAGTATATTCTAATAATATGTTTTGGATCTAGTTTAGATTTTTAATTTTCTTGATTCATTCACAATCTATATCTTAACAAGACTATAAATAAACACTACTGTCACCATAATGCTTTGCCACTAACCCCGGGCAACGCAGATACACTTCCTGCTTTAATTCCCTATCAAACTGCTAATTTTAAAATATGTTTACATTTTCAGTGCCTGAGAGCCATGCAGCCAGAAATTTAGACCCGCATTTTGACAGATTATTAAAGTATATTGTTTTCATGTTATTAACTGCAGCAATTCCAGTGGTCTGATGTAAAACTGGATTGGCCTCTTTCTATATTCGTGAATAAATATATGCATATAAAAGGCTGTTGAGTAACACAATGCATCAATGACCTTTATTCAGAGTCAGCTATTATCAGCCTGAATTCTAGCATAATAGCCAACTATTTATATAATAAACATTTCACTTTCTAGTTTCTATAAATGAGAATGAAGTTTTAAATTTGTCAATCAGTATATCCTCTTGTTACAGTTTCAAAATTAAATATTGGTAATGCCAAGCAACTGAATTCTAATTCATTCATCTTTATTCATGACTTTGCAACATTAAACCTCCATAACCCTTTGAGGCTGAGGCTATTTTTAAATTTGTCAAGAACAAGTGATTTATATCACATAGGTTAAAAGTAGCAAGCATTATTTCAGCTTAAGGATAAAGCAGAAGAAGCGTTGACCAGAAATGTTGTATCAAAGAGATCTTAGATTATTTTCATTTACTTGGGTAGATATGAATTTATAAATGTATTCCACAAGATAAATACTCAACAATTACAAACCACTGAGGACCTGTTCTGCTGATGTGTGAACTATCAAATTAGAATACATTGGCTCCAATTCTATTGTCTCAGCCTGGACTCCTCCCAAATCAAGAAATCACATGAGGAAGGCAAACAACTCTTTCAAGTGTCCTTCACTATCTATCAATAAAGATGTTTGGCTTCTCAAAGTATTTTAGAGATCAAGATGTTCCTTTTGCTTATCTGGTTTAATTGACCATCTATCTGTATGAAAAACAGAAATATGGAAATGAGTGATATTCATGTCAATATCAATTTGCTTTCTTTGATTTTTTTTCTATTTATTCAATTAGGAGTTATTTATTTATAATCCTGCTTGGGTAATAGAAGAAGGAAATTGAAATCTCATTAAGCTTTTGCATAATTGGAACATTCACAGCAAAATTACCTCCACTCCTTGACCATTGAACTAACAGACAAAATTGTTAAAGATGTACTGAGATTTGATACCCTTGTTTTCAATCAGTCCACACATTATAAAGAATTAATTTCAGCACCAATTCATTTAGGCTGACACATCCATTAACTATCATCCACATTGAAATCACTGTAAGTAAGAAATTACTATAAAAAACATTACAAAAGTTGCCTGCTATAAGGGAGCTAATTTGGCTTTAAAACAAATTGTTTGCCCTCTGGTCCAGAACTGATTCTTTCATCATCAGCATGAAATAAGAGCAGGGAGTTAAAATTTCATTGTATCTTTTACATGGCTCTGCTGTTCTGACATTCCAAGAATCTTGTTTCTTCCATTCCATGTAGATCATAGGATTAAAACCAGGCATATACCTTTATGAAGATTATTTTTTTCAATAATATCCAACTTGCTTTTAAATGAATGTAAAACAGTGCTTGGGTTTCCAATCAACTTCACGATTGAATATGGAATGAGATTGTAATTAGAAGTGTCCAAGACTTATGATAAATATTGCCATATTAACACTTCTGATTCCTCGGAGTGTAGCATGCTCAGACACAGAGCATACAGAACATTGATTAGTGGAATTAATCCATGATATCCATCCAATTGATACTTAACCCTGTGTAAACTTTTCAGTGCAGAGAGGACAAAAGAAGCAGAAATTATGAGCTCCAGTGCCTTTATTATACTTTTACTGAGAAATCAATTGGAGTTGTGCTTTTGGAAGGTAGGCATGCAGACCTTCAGACCAGTACAAGTTTTAGAGGATGTCACATACTGCATCAATGCCTAACCCTAAAATAAAGTATCTTGGTTGGAAGAATGGTGTAAAGGACAAGGGCCTTGTCACAGAAGAGAGCAACAAAGGTGAAATAAATTGGCATTTTTATTGATTTTTCAGGATCTAGAGTTAGCATTTATTGCCTATACCTCTTGTCTGTTGAGACAGTGGTGACACCTTCCTCAACTTCTGCACTCCTTTTGCTGGCATCACAAGTAGGTAGAGTCTTAAAGAGAGATTTTGGCTTATTGGCCTTCATAAATCAAAGTACTGAGCACAGCATTTGTGATGTTATGTTGAAGTTGTATAAGATTTGGTGAGGCCTAATCTGGAGGATTGTGTGCAGTTCTGGTCACCTACCTACAGGAATGATCTCAATAAGATTGAAAGACTGCAGAGAAAATTTGCAAGGATGTTGATGGGACATAAGGACCAAAGTTATAGGGAAAAGTTGAATAGGTTCAGACTTGATTCCTTGGAGAGCAGGAGAAAAAAGGGAGATGATTCACTCATTTATATCAAATAGACTAGATACTGCAATGCACTTTTTACTGGCCTTCAAAAGCACTGTATTGACAAACTGTTTATATGAGGATGCTTATCACTCCCATCCTGGCTACTCTGCACTTCCCGTGTCTTTTAAAGTTGATTTTAAAGTTCTCTTACTTGTTTTTAAAGCCCTCAATAGCCTGAAACCAGAGTACATCACATAATTTCTTTCTTTTTGTATCCTGTTTGAGTTCTCAGGTCATCTTCTGCAAATCTCTTAAATTTAAACAATCACCCTCAAAAGAAAATTGGCAAGTCAATTGTTTTTAACTACACTCATAAGCTGTGGAACTCAATACATAAAACTATAAGGGATGCAGACATATAAACACCAGCTCAAAACCTATTTATTTAACCTTGCTTTTAACTAACATCTTTGTCTTTTATTTCTATGTTTGCACTTTATCTCATTGAAAAGCAATACATCATTTGTATGAAAAGTACTCTCTATATAAGTTATTGTTATTACTTATTTTTTCTCAGCTAAAGATAGTAAAGCCTGAGATATGGACAAAGCCAAGCACATTCATTTTCTTAATTGCTAGGAACTTTCAGACTATGCTAGTGATGTTTAATATTGTGGCCTTCTGAAGATTTACATAGATATTGCGGTGTAGTCCTAATTGTTTAACGTTATTGCATAATGCCTTCGGGAAGATATCAGTTGTAGATATCACAATTGGGACAATGTCTACCCTGTCCATGTTTCAATGTCGTTCAATTTTCCCTTTTAATTCAGCATTTTTCTGGTGATTTTCATTTCATTTTCATTTACTGGTTTCTGTAAGGCATGTGTTTTTGGAACGGCTGTATCTATTAAGTAAGTTGTTTTTGCTTGTTTATCTTGTATTATTAGATAGGGTCAGTTATTATGGACTGTCCTATCTGTAATAACGGATTGGCTGTAGTATAATTTGTAGTATTCTGCCTCTAAAGCTGGATTAGGCTTGGATTTACAGTAAGGTTTGACTTCTTTTATGAGTTTGTATTTTAAAGCAAGAGTTTGATGAATGATGTTTGCAATTTGATTGTGCCTGTGTAAGTAATCAGTTTGTGTTAAACTGCTACAGGATCCTGTAATGTATTGGATTGTTTCTGGTTTTTCTTGGCATTTTCTACATTGTCATCTTGAAGTTATTGGCCTTTTATTATGTACCTTTGATTTGTTTTTATATTAACCACCTGGTCCTGTATTGCCACAAGGAACCCTTCTGTTTCTGACAAGAGTTCTCAAACTCTTTTCAGATCATGTTGATGCCTTCCATGTTTTTCCATTGAATAACTTTTCCTTCTACGGTGATAATGTCTTCATTTTTCTGGGTGGTGCTCTCATTTAAGTTTAGTGGTGCATATCAGAATCACAAATCCTCGCATGGAGTGCTGAATCCTGTTTTCTTTAATGTAAGTATATCCTTAGAAGTTGTATCTGACTGTTGTGTAGATTTTTAACTTCTGTTATTCCTCTTATCCCTTCTTTCCTAGGTAGTGTTAATCTAAGTAATCTGAGTATACATAATGTTTTCTGAAATTATCATTTCAGTTCTTATTTTTCATTGTAAATTTTCCAGATTGGTTTTGGACCAAGAAATTATGCCAAAATAATCTGTTACTATAGGTACAGCAGAAGTGTTTATTACCTTTGTTATGTTTTTACTGTTGAGCTCTGATTGGCAGAGCTTCTTAAGCCTTGAACTAAATTCTGTCAATATTTTTTCCTTTATCACAATATGATCTATTTTCTTTGCTTGGTGATTTCCCAGATACTTACATGTTTAATATTCATCCATCAGTTGTATTGTATCCTGCTGCTCTGTTTTGTATTCTAGTAGCTCTAGTGCACTTGTCTTTATGTTTAATATTCTGTACTTATCCAGTTCAAAGTTCATGCAATATTTTTAGACAATAGTTTTACTATTTGAACTAATTGTTTTAGCTTTACTGATGGAGCATATAATTTCAAATCATCCATGTATTGAAGGTGTGTACACTTGAATGTTAAAAGGCCTGAGCAGATTAGTTACTTCCCATGGTAGGGGAGCCTAGGACAAGAGGGCATGACTTCAGGATTGAAGGACGTCCATTTAGAACAGAGTGGCGGAGAAATTACTTTAGTCAGAGCGTGGCAATTCTGTGAAATTTGTTGCCACGAGCGGCATTGGAGGCCAAGTCATTGGGTGCTTTTAAGGCAGAGGTAGAAAGGTTATTGATTAGCCAGGACATCAAAGGATATGGGGAGAAGGCAGGGGAGTGGAGATGACTGGAAGAATTGGATCAGCCATGATTTAATGGCAGAACAGACTCAATGGGCCGAATGGGCTATTTCTGCTCCTATATCTTATGGTCTTTTGGTTTAGAAGCTATAGCTCATTTCATTGTTTCTGATTTAATACTCAATTTTTGTCTGATTCAGTAAATTGGAAAGTGGGTTTAAAACAAGACAGAACCATAGTGGACAGAGAGTCACCTTGGAAAATCCCTTGGTTTATTTTGATCATGGTGGCTGTTCTTTTTTGGTTGTTAATACATAGGGTGATTACAGTATGCCAATGCTTCATCAGATGTTGACGTAATTTCACAAGTATTGGGTGTAGTTCATGAGCGTGGGGCAGGGTCAAATGCCTATTGGTAGTCAATATATCAACATGAAAGGTTTCTGCTTTTCCACGAGGTTTAATTTAGAATTACAGATTCTATTATCAGTTGTTCTTTGCTTCCTTTCATCCACTTTCTGCTTTTCTGTAAGAATTTTGTAGTTATCTGAATGACTGGGGATGAGCTACGAGATACATAATGCTATAACTTCATATATAGTTTGTGAACTAGTATTAGGACTATGTAATTGATGGATTTTTTGTGATTTTCCCTTGAGGTAAAAGATATGCTTTACCTTCTGTCAAAAATTCAGGCAGTTTTTCAGGATTTTTAAGAAAAATGTTAATATGCATTAATAAATACTGATGAAGGCAAGTAAATTTTATTATTATTATTATTATTATTATAAAACTATAAGAAAATTTTCATCAGTTCAATCTGGTACAACCTGAGGTATGGGTATAGCCAAGCACACCCATTTCTAGGAACTTTCAGACTATTCTAGTGCTATTTAGTATTGTGGCTTTCTGAAGATTTACATAGATATTACTGCGTAGCCCTAATTGTTTAATGCTATTGTGTCATATCTTTGGGATGACTCCATTTGTAGACGTTACTATCGGAACAATGCATTATTATTATTATTGACAGTGGTACAGACAGGCTAAATGTTGCAGGCTTTTTCCGCTGAGGTTGGGTTAAAGGTGAAAGATGAAATGTTTAAGGAAAACGTAAGGGAAAACTGCTTTGCTCAGAGGTTAGTGAAAGTGTGGAATGATCTGCCAGTGGAATTGATGGATAGGAGTTTGATTTCAGCATTTAAGATAAGTTTGGTTAAGTATGTGAATATAAGGAGCATGGAGGGCTATGGTTTGGATGCAGGGCAATAGAACTAATCAGCACAGACTAGATTGGCCGAAGGCCTGTTTCTGTACTGTAGTACTCTATGACTCTATGAATGTAACTTTGCAGTGAGGAGGGAGTTCCAGACTTTAAACCCAGTGATGACAAAAGGCAAGTAATACATCTTCAGGCCAAGATATATGATATGTAGAGAGAAATCTACAGATGATAGTGTTCTCACACTTTGGCCAGGAGGGACCATCCTCAAAGCTTTTCCAATGATTACATCTCCATCTTGAGCTGTGAAATAAGCAAAACATATGAAAGCTTAGTTTCTCTAGGTAACTGATGACAGAGCTGTCGCCCACTACAAGCAAGCCAAATATAAGTTCAGTGCTTGCTGCCTGCAGATATGAACAACCAATTTGACATGCCTGACAACAGCAACTTATATAAGTACTGTAAATGACAGTATGCAACTCACTCCTACATCTAGAACTCAGCATATGCTTCATTTATCCAAAGAACATCAGTTTCATGGGCAGAGGCAAGTTTCTCAAAGCCATGGGGAGTGATAGACAGCACACCTGGTGCTCCTGTCTCCACATGTGAGTTGCACACATGAACATGAACATCCAGAAAGTGTGACCAGTAACAGATAATCCTTATGGTCAGTGACGAACATTCAGGAAACATTCATGACGTGTTCATTCTGAGGCAATCTGACAGGTCGATCATAGTTTAGCTGTCACAACATTTGGGTGGGTCTTTTGGAGCCCAAATGATACCTCCTTTATCCACAGCCAAGGGACTCAGCCCAGAATGTCACTGTGGTCCTCAAGATGTAGTTGTGCTATCAGACTTTATAGCAATCTGCAGAGAGATTCTCATGCTTTGTTGTCCCCAAACTTGCTACATAATCACATTTCAGGTCCTTTCTCAATGCTCTGCATCACAAGGAGAAAGAGAAGCATGGTTGCAGTTGTTAAAGATGAGAATTTATCTTTAGATGTGCTGTTTTTCTGCACTTTATAGCCCTAAGATATATGCCACTAGATCATAAGACTGTTCTTTATTATCTACACCTCTGCCTTCAATACGTTCTCAGATTCCGAGACTTGTACCTTAATTCCTCCCTTTGCAACTGAATCCTTGACTTCCTGACCAACAGACCATTGTCAGTAAGGATATACTTTGGTTTTCACTGTACCTTGGTGAATCCAAGGGAGAATGGGTCAGGACAGGACTGAACCCTTTGTGCATGAATCATGACAGATCAATGAGATTGTAAATCAAAGCAGACGTCTCTCAAAGTGGACATCCACGGTCACCAGTTCAGCACTAATGTCGTCATACTGGGGTTAGAAGACCTCTAAGCATCGTCAGCAGGGGAGATAACTTTTACTTCAGGGCTAACAGAAGGACAAACTGTGCTTGATGCTAGATAAATACTGTTTTTGAAAAACAACCAGCAGAAATTAAAACAAGTATATAGGCATTTCAAGTATATAGGTTTCTAACGATCGGAGTAGCAATATTAGTTCTTCTTTTCCTTTGGCTGCAAGAGTCTGAGGAAGTTATTCCTCTCTTAGGACACCATCAAAACGTGGTACAAATATAATTGCACATTTATCCTGAAAGCCTACATCAAAATCCCTCCAAACAAGTTTCTGTCACAAACATATTGCAAAATTGACTCAGACAAAGTCCTTTGGTCCTTTGCATCCCTGTTCCATGCCTTTTCATTGTCTTCTCTGTCCCTATTTCTATAAACTATTTCAACAACACAACCCTCCACCTGGTATCACTTACTCCATTTTTTAGCAAACTGTTCTTTAGCCAGTAAGATTCTAAGCTCTAAAATTCACTCCCATAGTGCGTCTGACTCTTTAAAACTTATTATTTTACCAAATTATTGATCACTGGCCCTCATATCACCTTCCCTTCTTTAATGACAAAATTCCTCTGATAACAGTCACATGAAGAGATTTCTGATACTTTAGTATGTCAAAGGCATTATGTTACTAACAATAATTTTTGCCAGTGCTCCAAAATTCCTACCTGCTAATTAGGCTATGTAGTTTACATTCATTTGCTTATAACCTTTAAATTTTAAAAGCTGATAATATTGAACTTGAAAAAGTTCATGGATAAAATTTTAACAGGTCATTCTGTCTCCCACTTGAATGAATGTATTATGGTCTATACCCATGACTGTCTGGCTAGGCATAGTTCAAATACCATCTCCAAATTTGATGATAATACAACCATTGTTGTAGAATCTCAGATGGTGACAAGAGGGTGTACAGGAGTGAGATATGCCAACAAGTGGAGTGGTGTCGCAGCGACAACCAGGCACTCAGCATCTGTAAAATGAAAGAGCTGATTGTGGACTTCAGGAAGGGTAAAATGAAGGAACACATACTAATCCTCACAGAGGGATCTCTGAGAACCTAACCTGGTCCCAACATATCGATGCAGTTATAAAGAAGGCGAGACAGCATCTGTACTTCAGAGTTTGAAGGGGTTTGGTATGTCAACAAATACACACAAAAACTTCTATATACTGTGGCGAGCGTTGTGACAGGCTGTATCACTGTATGGTATGGGGGTGGGGTTGGGGGTGGCTAATGTACAGGACCGAAAGAAGCTGCAGAGGGTTGTAAATTTAGTTGGCCCTATCTTAGGTACTCGCCTACAAAGTACCCAGGACATCTTCAAGGAGCAGAGTCTCAGAAAGGCAGCGTCCATTATTAATAACCTCCAGCACCCAGGGCATGTCCTTTTCTCACTGTTACCATCAGGGAGGAGGTACAGAAGCCTGAAGGCACACACTCAGCGATTCAGGAACAGCTTCTTCCCCTCTGTCATCCGATTCCTAAATGGACACCGAACCCTTGGACACTACCTCACTTTTATTTCTGTTTTCTGCACAATTTTTGATCTATTCAATATATATAATACTGTAATTGATTTACTTATTTATTATTATTATTATTATTATTCTATATCATGTATTGCATTGAACTGCTGCTGCTAATTTAACAAATTTCATGACACATGCTTATGAAAATAAACCTGATTCTGATTTTGATTTTGGTCAATGAAGCAAGAATTTCAATTCTTACGTATACTTTAAATCAAGTAGTATCATAGGAAAAGTCATTGATGTAGTACACTGTGTGTATAAGTTGAAATACATTCTGTTTTGAGTTGGAGTTTGTAGCTAATCAGTAAGGAGTGTTGTATATTTAATATATTTCTGTAATATTTGAGTAATAGTGAAAATGTGTTGCTTGATTAAATATTTTTGCTTGTTTAAATAATTCATTACAGGTCATATGCCATTACGCCACTATGTCATATGTAAGCACCTTACTTAGAGTAAAAAACAGAACTAAGACACATTTTCCTAGGCTTCTGTCCTTTTTATGCAATTAGTTTTGTGTTTTTGAGTTACAAAACATAACAGATGATAGGAGAGGCCATTTACCACAAAAGATTCATAGCTCTGCAATTTAAACAGCCTATTCTATACATAGAAATCTGATATTTGCAACTTGGTATTTTCAATCCTTATTTTTAACAATAAAGATTTATTTCTGACTTTTGAGAAGATTGCCTGAATCCTCATTGATTATTGCTGTATTTCAACACTTGAAATCATAGTGTCATAAGGGGACAGGAGGCTGGACCCAAGTGCAGGACACAGGCACTGAAGTACTAGGGGCAGGACTGGAACAACTAAACAATAGACAAGATGTGGTGACCATGGTGTGCGTGAGGGACGTGACATTCAAGGTGATGCTGGGGTTCCGAGAGAGTCTTGGAGTTCAGGCAGGCAGTAGGATCCCAGAGTTCAGGCAAGACAGGATCTTGGAGTTCAGGCAGGGCCTAGGAGTTCACTGGGCTGGCCACATAACTCCTAGGCAGGGCCCAGACCTCCTGAGCAGGTCATAGGGCACCTGGGTAGGTTGCAGGGCACAACCCATTGGCAGCAAGGGATGGAAAGGGGCAGAGTCCCCCACCGGGCAACAGCAGTCCAGCCAGGCTTGCCCAATAGAGGCAAGGGATAGGAAGGGAACTAGGTCCAGGGTGACTGCCAGACCTCCTCAAAGAACTTATCTTTAACAAGGGGAACTCCAAGCCAGGGCAACCAGAGGAACAATGCAATCCCCCAACTCCACTCAGTCCCAGAGCCCCCTATATACACCGCCAGCCGATGGGCATCAGGTGTGTCTCCTTGAGCCCCAACAAACCACGATGATCCACAGGTGTGACTAACTGGGCTCAAGGGCAAAAGGAGGGACGGCTACAAGACGCAGAGTCCGAAGTCCGCGGACTAGATCAAGACCCAGAATGCGGGCTCTGGACCAGACCATAATACATAGAGGTCTGGCAATATTATCCTTAACAAACAAGAGAAAATTTTCAGATGCTAGAAATCAGAGCAACACGCACAAGATACTGGAGGGACTCAGCAGGCCAGGCAGCATCTATGGAAAAAAGTACAGTCGACATTTCAGGCTGATACACTTCGACAGGACTGGGTTATCTTTGAGGCTGGAAGGCAGGGGAAGACAAGAACCCCTGCTGCTCACTTGCTGAATTCTGACTGTATATACCTCCTACAGCCTATTGCCCCAGTTCTCCCTCTTCTGCAATCTGTTCTAGTACTTGCCTGGCAAAAGATGCAGGAAGTAGGCATAAAGCAGATCTTCAGGGACTTGTCAGCAGGATTTCCTGCTTCTTTAAACAGTGAGCCAGTTGCGTGGACTGGATGTAAATGTAACTCAGTTGGGAAACTGATGAGGCTTCCCAAAAGTACCAGCTTTCACTTGCCCATTATTCCCTCAATGTTGACCAAAGTTATAACCTAATACAGTTCCCCATTTTCTTCCAAACTTCTCAAAACCTCTTCTCTGCAAAACTTCCCTACTCATCTTCTGCAAATCTATTTACAAAGTTTTGAGAATTTACACCATAAATATTCCTTCAAAGGTAGAGCTACATTTGGCAGATGAAAATTGAATTTGAATAAAAAACTTGCAATCATTTTTTTCCAAACAGATCTTCAAAAACTAAAATATTTCAGGTTTTAACTGAAAACGTAGTAATAAATGAGATGAAAATGAATATTTACCACTATTCTATTTCTTTGAATCTGAAATGGAGTTCATTTTAATCCATATTACAGATCCACTTATACCAATTTTGATGTTATTAAATTTTAAAATATTATTATCCATATTCTGAGGATTAAATTTTCCCTTTGGCACAAAGATACACAATTTGAAATGGTGCAATAGAATTTTTATATTGGAATACTGGTGAGAATCTCATGGAAGGGGATTTGCATTGACTTTCGTTTGGCTAGTGGCATATATTTGTCTTGTATTTACTGTCTCATTCTCTTTTTCCAATCACAAGCAACTCTGCAGCAGAACTTGAAGCTGGTAAATTGTACTCTGTACACCCATTCACATTTGAAGCTCTGATATGGTGTTGTAAATGGCCAAAATAAATGATCAACACAGCAGCAATGAGAATATCAGATGGAAGTGCTGCATTCATCTTGAACACTCATCACAATGTTTTGCTAGTATATAGCTTCTTCTGACTCTATTTGACCACATACAGTATTTAATTACTGGAGTCACTCATTCCTGATCTTTCAACCTGTAAAAATGTATTAACTTTCAGGTCAGCTGAGGTGAACCACTCTTCCTCATTGCTGAAATGAAAACCATGTTTATTTTACCAGAAGTTCAGTTTTAGAAGTTCAGTTTGAACAAAATAGTTAATCTTTGCATTGCATATGAAGATATTCATTACACATAAATGAGACAGGACAACAAAAAAATTTAGAATAAGAAGGAAGTTTCCAGGTAAACTAATGGAAATTAAATCTATCAAGTCCCCTGGAGTTACAAAGTAGGGTCTTAAAGAAAGTGGTTGCAAACATCGTGGCTACCTTGCGATCTTCCAAAATTCTGTATGTTCTGGAAAGATGCCAGTTGATGGACACAGCACCAGAATAACGTTCTAGTTGAAGAAAGGAGGAAGACAAAAAGTAGAACAATATAGCATAATGGGAAGCTGCTACAATTTGTCATTAAGGAAATTGCAGTACAACATTTTAAAAAGTTATAATACACCATAGCAGAGTCAATATGGTTTTATGAAAGGAAAATTATAATCATGCACAATTATTACTGTTGCTCCATCTGCCTACACAAAGCTGATTAATTTCGAAACAAAGCATACATGACCATCGCAAATCAAGTTCAGTTTATTGTTGTTCAATTGTACACATATACACCAAGATGCACAACACAGTACATAGAACTCACACACACAACACATAAAGTAATATTACCACAAATAAATCAACAAATAATCAGATTCAGATTCAGTTTATTGTCATTTAGAAACCACAAATGCAATGCAGTTAAAAAATGAGACAACGTTCCTCCAGAATGATATCACAAAAGCATATGACAAAACAGACTACACTAGAAAATCCACATAACGTTTGGCAATCCCCAATCCAGAGTCCGGAGAGGCTGCTGTGTATTAATATCGCGCTACTGTCTTAGCACGTTCCCCGCTAATAATAATAATAAGGCACATTTAAAGCACAAGCTAAAAGTATACAGTATAATGTTACAGGTGCACTATATGTGATAAAATCTGGGTTGTGGCAGGGTGTTCAGCGGTCTTATGGCCCGGGGGAAGAAGCTGTTTTCCATCCTACCTGTCCTTATCCTAATGCGACTGTGCCTCCTGCCTGATGGTAGTGGGGGGGGGGGGGGGGGAGGGGATCAAAGAGGTTATTGGAGAGATGGGAAGGATCACTGTCAATGCTAAGTGCCCTGTATATGCAGTGTTCCTGATAAATATCTCTGATGGGTGGAAGAGAGACCCCAATGATCTTCTCAGCAGTCACTGAAATGCTTTGTAGAGACTTGTTGTCAGATGCCTTTCAATTCAAATAGAACTAGCTTCAAATAGTAACTAAACTCTACTCCTAGAATACTCAGATGGCCTATTGATAAGAGACCATTTCAAAAATACTTAAATGGATTTATCCATTTTGATGCCCATAACATTATGTCATTGTGTCACTGAGATAAGAAGACATAAGAATCTGCAGATGCTATGATCTGGAATGGAAAACAAACTGCTAGATGCACCTATGGAGGCAAAGGGACAGTAGGTGTTCCTTATCCCTAGAAAGTAAAGGGAGAAGAATAAGTAAAAAGGAGAGAGACATAATAACAAGTTGAACCATGAAATACAAAACCCATCAGTTGCTGGAAATCTGAAATAAAAGTTAACGCTGGAAATTCTCACTCAGTTACACAGCACCTGTTGAGAGAAAATAATGTTAACCGAACTGGTTTTTAACTTCTAATCAGAACCGGCCAGTTGTTCTGAAATTGCTGACTTTAGATGAACTGAGTTGATTATGTTTGGTTTAACCATCTCTCATTTAAACAAGTAGCAAGCATCTTCTCTCAGGAGAAAACGGAGTCTTGAGGGGGCAGAAAATTTGGCAGCCTGAAGCATTAGCTTTGTTTTTCGCTGCACAAATTCTACTTGACATGTTGAGTATTTCCAGCAATTTTTGTTTTTGTTATTTCAATGTGCCTGGAATATTCTATTAATAT
Organism: Hypanus sabinus; assembly: GCF_030144855.1. Taxonomy (NCBI): domain Eukaryota; kingdom Metazoa; phylum Chordata; class Chondrichthyes; order Myliobatiformes; family Dasyatidae; genus Hypanus; species Hypanus sabinus. The sequence continues at coordinate 158,054,994 of NC_082706.1, forward strand.
ATTGCAAATATATTAATTTCTATTGGATGTTGTTTTTGTAATCATGCCTGTAACTTGTGTGCAGACAATGGGATGGATCATTTCTAACGCCAGGCATATTCTAGTGACCTGATGGAAGTGTTGGTTTTGTGCAGTGGTATTGGGTGAGACTGGTGTTGCCAGCTTCTGCCCAGATGAGGAGGACTCCTCATGGCATTGAAGGAGCACCTGCAGGTTCTCTGGCACCTAGGCTGGGAAATCTTCCCACTCATACTATGCTTGGTTTAACCTGTTCTCATTTAAATGAAGAAAAGGCATCAGCTCCAAGGCGAAAAATGAGTAATTATGTCTTCACTTAATATAGTTTTAATGATTTTAATTGATTCTCTGTGTGCCACTGTGCTTTTAGCTTCCAAAAATCTAACAAAGTTTTTCAATTATTTGAACCATTTTTTTTTAATGCCTTGAGTGAAATGTTTGTGAATGTCAAACATCAAGCTTTAACAGTTCATGAGTTATGTTAGAGATGGTGCCTCACTGCCGGTGAAAGCCTTTTTGTAAGTGTAGTCATGTGACTATACTGAGACAGCCCTTATTATTCCGAAGTGCAGAGAGTCTGGCCAGGGAGCCAAACTGTTATGAAGAGCACAGCACAGGGGCAGATAGCCTGTGACTTTGGGCAACAGAAAATTTCTCTCTATTTATATAGCAAGTCAGGTGAACAGAAATTGTAAATGTTATGTCCTTTTCCGTGCTTTACTTGGGAATCTCTTAGAGGATAGTACTTCATAGAGGTACATAACACGGACAGAGGCCCTTTGGCCCAGTTGATCCACGCCAACTAAGATGCCATATCCAAGCTAGTCCTATTTGCCAGCACTTGGCCCAAAACTTTCTAAACCTTTCCAAAGCATGTACCTGTCCAACTGGTTTTTTAACTTTCTATTACTTTACGTGCCTCAACCACTTTCTCAGCTCATTCCCTATATACTGTACCATTTGTGTAAAAAAAAAGTTGTCCTTCAAGTTCCTATTAAATATTTATCCTCTCGTCTTAAACTCAAGCCTTCTCATTCTTAATTCCCCAACCCTGGGAAAAAAAAAGACTGAATGCATTTACTCTGTCTATGCCCCTCATGAGGGTTTGGTTTCAATCAGACTTCCAACTGACCTAAGAAGTAAAACCAAAGACATTAATATATTTAATACATCATTTCATTTCAGAACCATGTGGTCATTCACCACAAAACCTGAAACATACTTCCCATAAACTTAGAAATGTTTTGATGTTTTCGTAAAACCATCTGTAAAAACCTTCTGCAACATATAAATAATGTTTGAGCTTTGACTGCAAGAAAGATATATTTTCTCCAAAAATGTTAAAGTACCATAGAACGATAGAACACTACAGCACAGTACAGGCCCTTCAGCCCTTGATGTTGTGCCGACCCATATAATCCTTAAAAAAAAGAACTAAACTCACACTACCCCATAACCCTTCATTTTTCTTTCATCCATGTGCCTGTCCAAGAGGCTCTTAAATACCCCTAATGTTTTAACCTCCACCACCATCCCTGGCAAGTCATTCCAGGCACTCACAAGCCTCTGTGTAAAAAACTTACCCCTGATGTCTCCTCTAAACTTCCCTCCTTTAACTTTGTACATATGCCCTCTGGTGTTCGCTATTGGTGCCCTGGGAAACAGGTACTGACTATCCACCCTATCTATGCCTCTCATAATCTTGTAGACCTCTATCAAGTCCCCTCTCATTCTTCTACGTTTCAAAGAGAAAAGACCCAGCTCTGCTAACCTTGCTTCATATGACTTGTTCTCCAAACCAGGCATCATCCCGGTAAATCTCCTCTGCACCCTCTCCATAGCTTCCACATCCTTCCTATAATGAGGTGACCAGAATTGAACACAATACTCTAAATGCGGTCTCACCAGAGATTTGTAGAGTTGCAACATGACCTCTCTACTCTTGAACTCAATCCTCCTGTTAATTAAGCCTGGCATCCCATAGGCCTTCTTAACTGCCCTATCAACCTGTGCAGCGACCTTGAAGAATGTATGGATTTGAACCCCAAGGTCCCTTTGTTCATCCACACTCTTAAGTAACTGACCATTAATCCTGTACTCAGTCTTCTGGTTTGTCCTTCCAAAATGCATCACCTCACACTTGTCCGGATTGAACCATCTGCCACTTTTCTGCCCAACTCTGCCGCCTGTCTATATCCTCTTGTAACCTTCGACAACCTACAGCTCCATCCACAACTGCTCCAACCTTCATGTCATCTGCAAACTTACTCACCCATCCATCCACCTCTACATCCAGGTCATTTATAAAAATCACAAATAGCAGGGGTCCCAGGACAAATCCCTACAGCACTCCACTAGTCACCGAGCTCCAGGCAGAATACTTTCCTTCCACAACTACCTCTGCTTTCTTCCTTTAAGCCAATTTTTTATCCAAACAGCCAAGGTTCCACTTATCCCATGCCTCATGACTTTCTGGATGAGTCTCTCGTGAGGGACCTTGTCAAATGCTTTGCTAAAGTCCATGTAGACCACATCCACTGCCCTACCCTCATCAATTTCTTTTGTTACTTCTTCAAAAAACTCAATCAGACTCATGAGGAACGATCTTCCCTCCATAAAGCCATGTTGACTATCCATGAGTAGACTGTACTTCTCCAAATGCTCGTAGATCCTATACTTAAGAATCCTTTCCAGTAGTTTGCATACCACTGGCGTAAGACTCACTGGTCTATAGTTCTCAGGTTTCTTACTATTACTTTTTTTAAACAAGGGAACAACATTGGCCATTCTCCAGTCCTCTGGCACTTCCCCTGCAGCCAAAGAGGGTTCAAAGATCATAGCTAATGCTCCTGCGATCTCTTCTCTCAATTCCCATAACAACCTGGGGTGTATCATATCCGGCCCTGGGGATTTATCAATCTTAATGTTTTTAAGAAGATCCAGCACTTCTTCTTCCTTAATCTCCACATTGTCCAGCACACAGGCCCACTCTACTTCGACCTCATCCTGATCAAGATCCTTTTCACTTGTGAATACTGAAGCAAAGTATTCATTTAGGACCTCCCCAACCTTCTCCTCCTCCAGGCACGTGTTGCCCTCTTTATCCTTTAGTGGTCCCACCTTCGTTCTTGTCATCCTCCTGTTCTTCACATATGCATAGAACACCTTGGGGTTCTCCTTACTCCTACATGCCAAGGCCTTCTCATGCCCCCTTCAGAGCTCTCCTAAGTCCTTTCTTTAGCTCCTTCCTGGCTACCCTATATTTCTCATAAGCCCCTCCTACTTCCTGCTTCTTATATTTAATATATCCTTCCTTTTTCCTCTTGATGAGTTGCCTCACATGTTTCATCAGCCACTGTACCCTTTTCCTACCATTTTTTCCTTGCCTCAGTGGAACAAACCTATCCTGAGCCCAGCTCAAGTCATCCCTAAACTTCTCCCACATTACTTCTGTGCTTTTCCCTTTGAACATCTGTTTCCAATTTACTCTTGCTAGTTCCTGCCTCTTGCCTTCAAAGTTAGCCCTTCCCCAGTTTACCATTTTGTCTGATTTTATCCCTTTCCATAGCTATGCTGAAGCTAAGGGAGTTGTGGTCACTCTCACCAAAATGCTCCCCCACCAAGAGGTCTGTCACCTGACCAGGTTCATCACCCAGAACTAGATCCAGTATAGCCTCTCCTCTCGTTGGCCGGTCCACATACTGTGTCAGGAATCCTTCTTGAACACACCTGACAAATTCAGCCCCATCTATCCCCCTTGCGCTCAGGAGGTGCCAGTCAATATGAGGGAAGTTGAAATCACCCAAAACTACTACCCTGTATTTCCTGCACCATTATAAAATCTGCCTTCTTATCTGCTCCTCGGTGTCCCAAGGGCTATTTGGGGGCCTATAGACTGCTCCCAGCACAGTGATTGATCCCTTCCTATTTCTGACTTCCACCCAGACTGACTCCGTGGACACTCCTTCTGCAGCATCGTCCCTTTCTATAGCCGTGATACTAACCCTGACCAGCAATGCCACTCCCCCCCTTTACTACCTCCCATCCTATTCCTTTTAAAACACCTGAACCCCGGGACCTGCATCATCCAATCCTGCCCTTCCTCCAACCAAGTTTCAGTAACGACCACAAAATCGTAGTTTCACGTACTAATCCATGCTCTAAGTTCATCCTCCTTGTTCCTAATACTCCTAGCATTGAAATAGATGCACTTCAACCCTTTTAACTGGCTACAATTATGTTCTGTCCCCTGCCTGTCCTTCCTCATCAAATCAGAACTCTTAGCATCATGCCCTTGTCCTTCTACCCTAAATTCTGCACTCACATTCTGATTCCCACGCCCCTGCCAAACTGGTTTAAACCCTCCCCAACAACTCTATCAAACCTGTCTGCCAAGATATTGGTCCCCCTGGGATCCAGGTGCAACCCATCCCTTTTTTCATAAGTCACACCCACCCCAAAAGAGATCCAGAAATCTGAATCCCCGTCCCCTGCTCCAATCCCACAGCCACGCATTTATCCTCCACCTCATTCTATTCCTATTATCAATGTTGCATGGCACAGGCAGTAATCCCAAGATTACTACCTTTGCGGTCCTGCTTTTCAACTTCCTTCCTAACTCCCTGTAGTCTTCTTTCAGGACCTCTTTCCTTTTCCTACCAATGTCATTGGTACCAATATGTACCACGACTTCTGGCTGTTCTCCTTCCCACCGCAGGATATCTTGGATGCAATCAGAAACATCCCAGACCCTGGCACCTGGGAGGCAAACTACCATCCGAGTTTCTTTCCTGCGTCCACAGAATTATCTGTCTGATCCCCTGACTATAGAGTCCCCTATCACTACTGCCTTCCTCTTCCTTTCCCTACCCTTCTGAGCCACAGGACCAGACTCTGTGACAGAGGCACAGCCACTGTCGCTTCCCCTACTACAAGTGCTACAAGTGTTGGAGGACATGATGTTTCTCCTCCCATTTTATAATTGCAAATGTACGGGACAGATTTCAGTGAAGTGAGGTTAAGCCTTTCTCAAATATTTAGTCAAGAACAAGCAGTTACAAATGGATGGACAGAATCTGCAGTATAGATAATGTGTTAAAGGATGTTTTTCAGTATAACTTCAGTTAAACAGAATCAACCTAGTAAGGGTTCTTTGCAAAGTACTATTCAAATCGATAAATCTATTAAAATCTGTGCAGGTTGGATGAAAACCCAGCTTGTTTGTTAGTCTTCAGGAATAATAAGGCTTCAAAATTACTTTAAATGAATCGTGTTGTCAATCACATAAACTTTCCAATCACAGTTCACCGCATTTTGAATAAGAAAACTATTAGTGGCTTATTTTTGGCTTGAGTCCAGATGAAAGGTTTCAACCTGAAATGGTGACTGTCCATTTCCCTCTATAGATGCTACCTGAGTTCCTGTTGCACTTTGATTTCCAGCATGTGTTTCCACTGGCTTCTTTATCATTGCTAGCAATATAGTCTGGAACTAGGCTGTAAATAAGTTTTAGAGTTTGTGTCTTCATTAACATGACTAAATATTTCTGTAGGTGGTAATGTGTGGCTAAAATATATCACTATTTGGCTGTTGGAAGTGATCTGGACATCAGTGTGGTCTTCCTCTGAGAAACTTGTCCATCATCAGGGTAGATGCATTCTTTAATAATGGAAGCCTCTGATATCCTGAAAGGAATGTCAAAGGACAGAGAAAGAGCTGAAAATCACTCATTCAGACCAAAAGCTGATGACTACACACTGAACAAATGAAAGCAACCTCTAGGTTTATGGGTGCCATGGTAATGTAGTTATTAGCACGATCAGAGTTATTACAGATCAGAGTGTCAGAGTTCAGAGTTCAATTCTGGTGTCGCTGACAAGGAGTCTGTGTGTCCTCCTCATGGAAGGTGATGGTTTTCACCGGGTACATTCATTGGTCATTGTACCTTGATCAGGTTGGGGTTAATTGGGATCATTGGGGGTTGCTGAGGTGGTGTGGCTCAAAGGGCCAGAAGGCTGAACTTCACATGTACTGTTAAATAAATAAATAGATTTTTGGAGCATGAAAGGTCCTGGTATTAGAATTGTCATCCGTGATGCATGAGATCCAATATGTCTTTCCATTTCAATAGCCAAGATTTGCTGCCTCATTCATTTTCCAGGAATTAACTTCACGTTTTTGTCAATGTGAACAGGTGGATAACCAATCTGTGGAGGTGCCATAAACAGTTCCAGTGAAACATTTTTTTTTTAATCAAAAGCTTGCTAATTTCCAGCTGATCTTGGGGTTTGCATTTGAAATGTGTATTCTGGTCCTAAAAATAAATCTAAGAGAATTTCTATACAAATTATTGAAAATATTTTCATTCAGATTATGGAGAGTTTGATCTTGTGATTGAACACTTTAATAAGCTTCTACAGATGTATTGTTGAAAGTATCCTGACTGGGTTGCATCATTGTCTGGTAAGGCAACTCAGATGTTCAAGAATGTAAGAAGCTGCAGAGAATGGTGGACTCTGCCCAATACATCACAGGCACATCCCTTCCCACCACTGGTTGTTTCTATAGAAGGCAGCATCTATCATCTAAGATACCCACCACTGAGGCCGTGCCGCCTTTTTGCAGATACCATTGGGTAGAAGGTACACATGAGCAGGTTCAAGAACATCTACTTATCTTCAACTATTTAGCTCTTCAACCAACTGGTTAAACCCTAATCACTACAGTTTAGCAAAGCCATAACCACTTTGCACTAAAGTGGACTTCTTTTGTTCTAATTATTTTTTTTGTAAAAGTCATTTATGATTTATATGTAATTTGTGTTTTTCATGTAAATACTACAGTTAAGTTAATCATTGCATCAGTGCATACATGTACTTGTGCACGTGACAATAAACTTGACTTTGACTTTGAATGTGAGAGGAACTGGTTCAATAATGAAATGATTAGATGTAGAAAACAGCAATTATCTTAATAATCTGTATGTAGTTGGATTAACAGTGCTTGGAAGATTATTTAAACATTCTTCTTTATTTAATGCTGTCCCCTAAATGGATAAAAATACAACAAACCCTAATCATTAGACAAGAAACATTTTTTTCAATGTTGTGATAAGAGTCCTGCTTAAGGGCATTTTTTCAATGCATAAGCCGAAAAACGTTAAAAAGAGGCATGGAAAACCATAAGAAAGTACAAATGTGTTGTGTAGTAACTTCTAACTAAGCTTTGCATCGGCAAAGAGCATATTAGTAAAATATCAAGGAATAATTTGAGCTCTTAACTGTAACATCAAAGCCCCAGATAGTAATTATGTAAATTCATGGAAACCATTATAAATAATATCTGGAGAATTTGATTAATGTTAAAGAATAAGCAAATGAAGTATACAGCTTTCCATTTGTATTAACCTGCATAATTCATGGTTTCTGGGTTTCTCTATTTCACTGATGGTATGCATATTCAAATTAGAGTAGGGAATTCCTTCAATCATTATCAGACGCCACAATGTTGACATGGGCACATGATTAATATAAATGCTATAACTGAATACAATTTCATTCATGATGTAGAACTTTTAATATATCAGGTCATCTTGCTTGTTATGCTGATGCTTTATCAGTATTTTTATTTATAAGGACACTGTCATTTTATTTATGATCTTCTCATTGTCATAGAGAACTTTTGCAAAATGATAAGGTGTTGAGCTCTGTGGTGCTGATACATTTCGAAACTTAGAATGCAAACAGCAGAGGACATTTCACTCCAGTGGACTTTTATTCCGATTGAAGGAGCAAGGTGTGGTTTTCCAACTTACGTAATGTAGCACCTTATTCAAAAATGCAGCGCAAATTTAACAATACTAGCACAGGTATGTACAAATGCCCCCTTTCCCAGAATTCTAAGCTTCCAGAATAATAGGACAAAGACAGGACCACAGCTGGGATTTTGACTTGAATTCATGTATTTTCTTTATTGCTGATTATCAGGTTTGTTCCACACCAGAAAAAAAATAGAAAAATATTGACTTAGTCCAAAGCCCATCTACCTATAATGAGCAGAAGCCTAAAGTGTAAGATCTGCTGAATGATGTAAGCTTATTTTCAGCCGCAGTATTCTTAAACTTCCTGATGAAACTTTTTCATGGATGCCTGATGAAGCAGCATAACCAATTCCTCCTCATCCTTTGATGTGCCAGCTTATTTTATATATAAAAGTAGCAAGAAGGCAGCTTGCTACTTCCCTAGTTAAGTGCCATCTTCCCTAGTTTATCTAATTCGCTCTTTGTTGTGGTGCAAACAAGTACTGGATATGGCTGAATAACAATAATGATGAGAATTCCAGAAGTCATTTTTGGTTACGAAGTACATCTAAGCTCTCCTGATGATGTGAAAGGTGCTAAATGAATGGATGTTCTTTTCTTTCCCTTATTAACAGTAATTAGCCAAGATGAAATTATCTGTAAATATTGCTTTGATTTCTAATTTTCTATTCTTTCTTCTGGAGAAGCATATTCAGAACTGTCAACAACAACCTGGTTGCTGAAACGGATTATGAGCATTTTAATGTATACATAGCACTTTAATCAAAAGAGGTAAAATATATCAATAAGAATGTACAATGCTCTCTCTAATGAGTGAAGCTTGCTGGTCTGTTTGCTTTTGTTGTAAACTTTTCACAGAAAATATAGCTGATGGGAGACCACACTTTTAAAACTGAAGTTACAGAAATTTTTGGTATAGTTCAGAGCTATGACAAATCAATGCACTTTGCTGTTGATTGTATCTTGACAATCATTATTTATTAAGCTCAATAGAAATTCTAGTGCATACTTTAAGTAAAAGACAAATGCATGCCAAAAATATAATCCAAAGCAACTTTCTATTGCTTAAAATAATTCCAAATGTGAAGGAAAACCTGTGTAATAAGAATGAACCCTTTGATTTCTTTTGCTTTTTTATCACTTCCACATCCAAATCTTAAGCTTGTGCTCTCTCATGCAATTGCATATTCCTACAATAATTACTGTATGAAAATAAATATTTAGATATTGCCACATTAGTACCTTCAATGAGTGGAATTTGAATGCATCTCTATTTAAAACAAGCAGCACATGGGCTGAAATTAAACTGACCTCTGTTCATTTCTATGCTGCTCACACTCCAATTTGCTAGTCAGGATGTCGCTGTGGCGCATTGCACATCAGGGGATAAAAACAAACAATCATTAAAAACCTGAGTTCAAGCCATGCATTCCACATTGCCTCTGAGATCCCCATGAGTTATACTGAGAGGCGCTGGTGAGCGCATCAAGCTCAAAAGAAAAAAATAAACATTGTTCTACATCAGAAAATGTTTTCCATTGAAACAGTTCTGTGTGCGTTTCAGAAAAAATGTTTTTCTACTGTTATCACAGTATCATCTAATGTCTTCAAAATAATCAAAACTGGATATTTCTGTTAGGGACAACATACTGAATGATTTCTGGTTAATTTTGTATCTGGCTGTAGCAATCAGGTGGTATGATTTTGCTGTTTGAAAAAAATTAATAATTACAGTTAAATGGGAAGAGGGAAACTTGAATTTTTTACAATTTTTGCTTTTCAAATCTCACCAAAGGTAAAATCAGTAGCATTGTATAAAGGATAATTCAAAAGAAAGAATCAGAGCATAAAACAATACAACCCAACGAGTCTATGCTAACCACAGGTCCCACCAAACTTGTCAGTTTCCTGCATCAGCCCATATCCCTCTAAATCCTATCCCTCCATGAACTTATCCAGTGCTTCTTAAATGATACTATTGTACCTGTCTCGACTACTTCCTCTGACAGCTTATTCCATATTTTCACCTTTCTCTGAGAGAAAAAGTTGCCTTTCGGGTCCTTTTCAATCTTCCTCCTTTCACTCTAAACCTGTCATTCTCTAGTTTTGTCCTGGGAAAAGACCTCTACTGTCCACCTAATCGATAGCTCTCATAATGTGAACCATTTCTCCAGGACCATCCTTGGTTCTCCTATATTCCAAGGAATAAAGATTTAAACTGGATGACTTTTTCCTATACCTCAGACCCCCCCCCCCACCCCAGTTCTGGCAATGTCCTTCTAAATCTTTCTGCATTCTTTCCAGTTTAACATGACTTTACTTCAACAGGGTGACATAAATTATGCACAGTGCTCTGTACAAGCTCACCAATGCCTTAAACAACTGAAATATACTGCCCTAACTCCTGTATTCATTGCCTTGATTGATGAAGACCAGCCTTTTTCACTACACTATCAACTAAGATGCCACTTTCAAAGAGCTATGCTCTAGTACTCCAAAACTGGACCTCTGTACTTCCCTCTACAACTGGATCCTTGACTTCCTCACCAGGATCAGAAATAACATCTCCTCCTTGCTAATAATCAATGCTGGTGCACCTTAAGGATGTGTGTTTGGCCCGCAGCTCTCTGTACACCTACAAATGTGTGGTTAGGCACAGCTCTAACATCACCTATAAATTTGCACTGTTGTTGGCAGAATTTCAGATGATGATGATGAGGTGTACTGAAATGAGATGGATCAGCTGGTTGAATAGTGTTTCAGCAAAAACCTTGCAGTCAGTGTCGGTAAGACCAAAGAATTGATTGTAAAGTCAGGAAGGGGAAGTTGAGGGAACACACACAGGTCCAAATCGAAATGGAAAGGGTAAGCATTTTCAAGTTCCTGGGTGTCAACATCACGGAGGATCTATCCTGGGCCCAACATAATGATGCAATTATGAAGAAGGCACAACAGCATTAATATTTCATTAGGAGTTTGAGGAGAGTTGGTATGGCAGCAAATACACTTTTCTACCGACCTATTGTAGAGAGCATTCTGACTGGCTGTACCACCATCTAGTATGGAGGACCACTGCACAGCATCAGAAAAAGCTGCAAAAAAATTGTAAACTCCATCATGGACACTAGCCTCCCCTACAGACAAGACATCTTCCCTTCTACCATCCGATTTCTGAATGGACGAAGAACCCATCAACACTTCTTCAGTACTTTTCCGCTCTCTTTTTGCATGACATACGTGTAGAACTAAGCCATTGGCTTTGATTGCCAATGACTTTGACTTGATGAAATTATAAACACCCAGAGACACAGAATCTAGTAATGGATTACACTACTCACATTGTTCTGAAGAGTACAGTTGAAGTGGGGTGTAGCCAGGTATGTTTTCCAAACCCATGAACAGATGCTGAAGGATACAAAACACAGAAATATAAGATAGCCACTGAGTAACTCTATCCATAGGCAAATAATTTCCCTGGAAAAGTAATAAAGTGCTTCCCATAGAGCTGAAGACCTGTGGCAGATCTTTTGCTCTTGGGAATGACTGCTGGCATGTTAAGTTCCTTAGAAACCCATATACATGTATCTAATTTAGCTTGTGGCTTGTGCATTTGGTTTGCCAGCTGGTATATGGAGGAAGCACAATGAATATTGACAACATATACATTTGGAAAGACTTTAAGTTACCAACAGCAATGTAATACGGCCATAGGAGCAGAATTAGTCCATTCAGTCCATCAAAGCCGCTTCACCACCATCATGGCTGATCCCATTCAGCACCATACATTTGCCCTCACACCATATCCCCTGATGCCCTGACCAATCAGGAATCTATCAACTTTAAACATACCCACAGACTTGGCCTCTACCGCAGTCTGTGGCAGAACATTCCACAGATTCACCACTCTCTGGCTAAAAAAAAAATTCCTCCTTACTTCAGTTCTAAATGTAGCATGACCTTTTTGTGGGGAAATGCCAGGCTGATAAGCTGAATCTTTTGATGGCAAATGACATGAAGCAAGCGGTATTTTGTTTTGAGCAGTCTTGAATAATACTCTGGGTTTTTGATCCAGTCTAAAGATTATGATTAACATACGTATATTCAATGGCTAAAAATAGCAAAAGATTGCCATTGTCTACTGTAAAAATAAACTAAAAGTTTGCTATCTGTATCTTAAGACTGGAAATTTAAGAAACTTAAAATTGTTTGGTGTGAAGGCTGGTCCAGCCATGTCACAAGCTATTCCTTAATCTAAACCCATGCCAGTCTATGTTCAGGAGCTTCACAGTCTATTCAGTAACTTGGTGCTGCCTAGACACACAACAATGGCCTTTATGCCTAGCTCCAGTCCACTCTTGTGCTGTAGATCACTTCACTTGATGTAGTTAACCTAAGTTCCGACATACATTTGTGAATCTAGCTGACTGGATTTCCTACAATTGGGGGAACCTAGCAGCTAAATCATGGTGGTAACAGCCAAATAAGATATTAAAGCAGGATTGAATCAGGATTAAATCAGCCCATTGAATCTGGTCGGTCATTTGATCATGGCTGATTTACTTTACCTCGCAACCCCATCCTCCTGTAACTTTAACAGCCTTACTAATCAAGACTGTATCAAACTCTACTTTCAATATACCCAAATACTTGGCCTCCACAGCCCTCTGAGGCAATGAATTCCACAGACACACCATGCTTCTCATCTCTGTTCTAAAGGGGCGTCCTTCTATTCTGAGGCTGTGTCCTCTGGTTCTAAAATCTCTCATAAATGAAAATATTATCTCCACATCCACTGTGTCCAGGCCCATCTATGAAGGAAATAACTGGTTCTGAGCCAGGACAGATGGGTCATTTCTCCCCAGCCTTCCAGCAAATGTTTAGCCCATGCTTGCCTGTAGTATGATCAAGTCAATTTTCATGGATAGAAAGTAATATCTTAATTTGGAAATACAGGTTTTTAGATCCTACCCAACAGTACTATGGGAGTAATTTTACTGGGACTACATCATCTTCTCAAGGACAATGAGGAATGTTTAATAAATGTGGGCTAACAATGGGCCAAATTCCATTATATTTTCATTGTTCAGACAATTGGCTGAATGTCCCCATTACTTCCTTATTCTTGTTTGCTTCCTTCTCAAGCTATTTTTTCTCTTCACTGTCTTGTATAATTTATGATTTCTATTTTATGCATTGTCTGCATCTGTATGTCTGTGATGTTGCTGAAAGCAATTTTTTGATTGTACCTGTATCTCTCTGTATTTGTGCACATGACAATCAACTTGACTTGTGTGGGCATCATGCTTCAAGCTATTTCCTTCGCTATGAACTATGCCTCACTTCAATCTAATCAGCAAGCGAAGAGAAAGAATCAACTGAGGAATCTGGATGAGAATCACCCATTAAAAGAGGCAAGGTATTTCAGAAGAGCGGCCTGAAGAGGAACGGGGTCCAGGATTGAGTACAAAACCAGGGAAGTTATGTTGAAATGGAATGGAACAACTGAATATTAAGCATTAATTTGGACATCTTGAGAAAACATGAAAGCTCAAGGGAGAATACAGTTGTTCTATGTGTCAGGGATTTTGGCTGTAAAGTTAGAGTGGAGGTGCTGCACAATTCTTCTTGGAGCAGAAGAAGTTGCAAGGACATTTGATAGAACTTTACAAGAATATAATGGATTTAGAAAGAGTAAATAATGAAAAAATGGTGAGTTCAAAGATCAAGAAGCAGAAATTTAATATCTTGGCCAATTGTTAATGCAGTGATTAATAATCACTGCCTGTTGTGTTGGTGAAAACAGAATCAATGAGGGTTTCAGAAAGACTCTGACATGTAGTTTAATAATTTGCATGGCCATGAGGGAAAGGCAGAGAATGGAGCTGACAGAGCTACAGCGAACTCAATTCCAGATTGCATATGTAGCAGCTTCTCTAGCACACAGAAACGGTGACCAAATTAACTCAGATTTCAATGTTTTGGAATCAGCAGAAAACACCAAATGTACTGAAAATGGTCATCTTATTTTCTCTTTCAAAGTTCAGAATTTCAGTGTATTTGGAATAGAAGCTACAGGCTTGCATCTTTCAGTTGAGCGCAGCATGTTTACACAAATAACAGTATTTAACAAGAAGAATCAATTTCCTTCAAGCATCAGCATACCTATTGTAACCAACTTCTGAATGATAGATTCTCATCACAAACTCTGGGCTGTGGATACTTGTAAGCTCCAATGAACATTCTATGAGTCACTTCACTGTGAAGAACCGAAGTACTTTCTAATTTGTTCACAAAACTGAATTATATTGCTGAATATCCTGTCCTTGAAATAAAAATCTGAGGAAAGATTGAAGATGAGCTGCTGTACTGCGGGTGGTTACAACCATATGAAACAACGTGAGTTATCTGTAGTGCCAAAGAGAACGCAAAGAAAAACAAAACTCTAGAAAGAAAATTGATTCCTTGTGAATGCATAATTTAACAGCAGAAGTACATGTGAAAAGAAAAAAATCAGAGAGGACCAAGATATCAGAGAGCCAGTAAAAATGATTAAAACTTTGTTGCAAACATGAGGAAATCTGCAGATGCTGGAAATTCAAGCAACACACACAAAATGCTAGTGGAGCGCAGCAGGCCAGGCAGTACAGTCGATGTTTCGGGTCGAGACCCTTCGTCAGGACTAACAGAAAAAAAGAGATAGTAAGAGATTTGAAAGTGGGAGGGGGAGGAACAAAATGATAGGAGAAGACAGGAGGGGGAGGGATGAAGCTAAGAGCTGGGAATTTGATTGGCAAAAGGGATACAAGGATAGAGAAGGGGGAGTATCATAGGACAGAAGGCCTTGGAAGAAAGAAAGGGGGAGGGAAGCACCGGAGGAAGATGGAGAACAGGCAAGGAGTTATTGTGAGAGGGAAAGAGAGAAAAAAAATTAGAAATTAGGGATGGGGTAAGAAGGGGAGGAGGGGCATTAATGGAAGTTAGAGAAGTCAACGTTCATGCCATCAGGTTGGAGGCTACCCAGACGGAACATAAGGTGTTGTTCCTCCAACCTGAGTGTGGCTTCATCTAGACAGTAGAGGAGGCCATGGATAGACATATCAGAATGGGAATGGGGTGTGGAATTAAGATGTGTGGCCACTGGGAGATCCTGCTTTCTCTGGCAGACAGAGCGTAGGTGTTCAGTGAAATGGTTTCCCAGTCTGTGTTGGGTCTCACCAATATATAAAAGGCCACACCGGGAGCACCGGACGCAGTATACCATACAAGCTGACTTACAGGTGAAGTGTCGCCTCACCTGGAAGGACTGTCTGGGGCCCTGAATGGTGGTGAGGGAGCAAGTGTAAGGGAAGATGTAGCACTTGTTCTGCTTACAAGGATAAGTGCCAGGAAGGAGATCAGTGGGAAAGGATGGGGGGGATGAATGAGGGAGTCATGTAGGGAGCAGTTCCTGGGGAAAGCAGAAAGTGGGGGGGGGGGAGGGAAAGATGTGCTTGGTTGTGGTTGACTGTGCTTCTCCCTATCAATGCTGCCTGGCCTGCTGTGTTCCACCAGCATTTTGTGTGTGTTGCTAAAACTTTGTTGCCCCGTCACATCTACTTGTGAGCAGTGCTGGATGATCAAACAACTAACTAAAGGTAAAGTCCCCCACTAATGACCCCATCCCCAATCATTGTGGAGTCCAGAAAGCCAAGGCAAAGGCAAAGTCTGAATGAAGTGTTCAGAACAGTGTAATAATGCCAGATAAAATGAGGTTCAAAGAAATAGAGGCAAAGCTTCAAGCTTCCAAATTTGAAATCAGATGATTGAAAGGCAACCTTAAAGCAGGTTTAAGGATGTAGCAAATCAAAGTACCAAGTGGAACTATCTTGATACAGTCTTGACAACCCCATCATCGCAGAGACTTACCCTCATTCAAGTTGATTCTGTTCCCTTTTACTCCCTCCACCGTAATTATACTTTCATTTCAATGTTTAACTATCCACAAAATGGTCTGCAGCAAATCAGTTAGATTTCACTGGATGTCACAGTAGCATGGTAGCACAACAGTTAATGTGACGCTATTACAGCTCAAGACGTTGGAGTTTGCAGTTCTATCCTGGTGTCTTCTTTAAAGAGTTTGTACATCCTCACCGTAGAATGTGTGAGTTTTCTCAAGGTGCTCCGGTTTCCATCACAGGTAATTAGTCATTGTTAATTGTCCCATGATTAGGAGTGAGTTAAATAAGGGTTTACTTGGCAGCACAGTTCAAAGGGCTGGAAGACCCTATTCAGTGCTGCATCGCCAAATAAATAAATAACCATCTTCCTCTGCCTTCTTCAATGAAACGAATGGTCAGACAACTACCAGCTATACACTTCACACAAATTTGCACATGAAAACATTTGTTTTTCCTTCATCATTGCTGGTTCACAATGCCAGAATTCCTTATCTAACATCATTACAGAAGTACTTTCACAGCATGATTGCATCAGTTGAAAAAGTTAGCTCATTGAACTTCTTAACTAGGAGATAAGAGCAAGTTCTTCCATGAATGAAATATTTTTGCTGAGATATGTTAGCCAAAACTGTTTGCGTTACACAAGACAGTCTGACTAAAACTGCACAAAATAATTATTCCTTTCCACTGTATTCAAATCTCCTTCTAAAAGAAAGTAATTGCCTTATTTTATACTTTTAGTTTATATCCTGTGCATTCAATTGTTTGTGTGCATACATATTATAATTCCATTGTTCATTTGCAGATACTTGTATCCCACACATGTAAAATATAATCTGATTAGTCTTCCTTAAATCTCATCTGCTCTTATAGTGAATTCAATTTATTTAGTTGAGATCTTCTCCTGTTTTCTGTTTCCACCTACATGGTTTAGTTTATTGATCGTGCTAACTTCATATCATTGATAAAAAAAGAAAGCATTCCTTCAAGTATTTCATGACTTTCTGATGCAATGTCATCTTAAATCCATTATTAAATTTACACTATATACTCAGCACAGAAGATTTAATGATGGGAGTAAATCAAGCCAGGATAGTAAAGTGACAATAATGCACATTTTTGAGTCATCTCACTAAAATAATCAATTACAACTCCAAATGGAATTTTGCCAGTTGATAATGGAAAAGAGGACAGTCACTTATAGGAAACAAGAAGCATTTACAAATATTTAAGCCATTTAGAAAGATGTTACAACCTGTTGGCAGCCTTTCAAAATAGAAATAATTATCAAGAAATTAAATAATCACTGAAACATCTTTGTAGATATTTGTTACATACAGATTATCTCTAAGTTTTCATAGTGATTCTGAATGAATAACAATTATCTGTATCTTTTGTGTGAACACCCTCAGTTCTACTGACGCAGCTTTCAAACAAAGGAAGTAGAACTAACCTTTGCATTGATCTCACTCAAACAACTAAAGATAGAAAATTTCTCCTGTCACTTCTGCATTTAGTTTGATGCCAAGAGAGTCTTGTAATAGAGAGCTGAAGGAACATACAGTAGGCAGTAAGACAAGGCTGAGAAGAGATAGTAACTGCTGACTTTTTTTTACAAGTTCCTGAATGGGAAGCCTGCTGAAGTTGTTCAGCATATGGAACCTCAGTTCTTTGACTGTGTCTCTATCCATTCTTAATACAGCCTTTCTCATCTTCACTTCACCCTTGTTTGGCCATTGTTGACCACTGCACCCAGAAGCTTCTCAAGGACTAGTCTGGAGATGCAAATGGGCCTTGCAGTTGACCTCGTCCATCAAACTTAGATGATCTGCATCACTGAGAAGGTGAAAGAATTGCACACTTTAGCTTTAAAATATCTGACCAGTGTCGAAGTAAAGTGGGGATACATATCAAATGCTTCTTAGCTGAACTAATTCAACAATTCTTAAAGTGTATATTCTGTTAGTGTTATTATTAAGAAGTTCCTGGCTAAACATATTTTTAAATTAAGCAGAAGCATTATAGATTATTTTCTATTTTAATTGGAATAGAGGAAAGACATTCATCTCTGCTTCAGCTGCTTTCATCTTGTTTAGTTCTGAACTAATGAAAGTTCAGAAAAGTTCTCCTCCAGTGGAATTGCCAATTAGACTCTGTGTTGGTTCTGGCAATAAATCCCAAAGTAGTTGATATGATACTGAATGTGTTCATTTAATGTATTATGATATGCACTAGATGGTGTCTTGAATCCATGCAGTACATGTAGTATCTGTGAATCATATTTTCCTGATAATGTTAAATATTATGAATTTATTAAATCCTGTTTTTGTAACTTGTAGAATAAAATCATCTATGTAAAAGGAGTAAAGTGAGAGACAGAACTCTTGATAAGACCATAAGACATAGGAACAGAATCAGGTGACTCGACCCATCGAGTCTGCTCTGCCATTCCATCCCGGTTGATTTATTATCCTTCCCAATCCCATTCTCCTGCCTGGTCACAGCAATCTTAGATGCCCTGATTAATCAAGAACATATCAACCTTTGCTTAAAATATACTGGATGACTTGCCCTCCACTGCTGTTCAAGGTAATGAATTCCACAGATTCACTCCCCTCTGGCTGAAGTAATTCCTCCTCATCTCTGTCCTAAATGGACGTCCCTCTGTTTTGAGGCTGTTCCTCTGATCCTAGACTTACCCACTGTAGGAAATATCCTCTCCACATCCATCCTGTCTGGGCTTTTGAATAATTGATAGGTTTCAATGAGATCCCCCTTCATTCTTAGAAACTCCAGTGATTATAGGCCCAAAGTCATGAAATACTGCTCACATATTAACCCATTCAGATTCAGAATTATTCTTGTAAACCACTTCTGGATCCTCTCCAGTGCCTGCACATCTTTTCTGAGAGAAGGGGTCCAAAACTGCTCACTATATTCCAAGTGTGTTCTGACCAATGTTTTATAGAGCGTCAGCATCATGTCATTGCTCTGATATTCTAATCCTCTAGAAATGAATGCTAATATTGCATTTGTCTTCCTTACCACCAACTTAACTTGCGAATTAATCTTTAGGGAATCCTGTATGAGGACTCCCAAGTCCCTTTGTACCTCTGATTTTTGAATTTTCTTCATGCCTAGAAAATAGTCTAGGCCTCTATACCATTTTGGATACTGTTGTAGGGGACGACCTCCCAGGGGAATGCCATAGAGACCAGGTTAACAACATTGAGCATAGGTCTGGATGGTATGTTGCCTCCCAGGTGGCAGAGTCAGAGGAGTCTCAGATCATGTCCACTGTATTTTGGAGGGGGGTGGGGGAGAACAGCCAGTTGTCTTGGTACCAATTACATAGGAAGGAAAAGCAAAGAGGTTCTGAAGAGAGAATTTAGAGAGCTAGGTAGAAAGCTAAGAAGCAGAGCTTCCAGGGAGGTAATTTCTGGATTACTACCTGTGCCATAAGAACATAAGAAATAGGAGCAGGAGTAGGCCATCTGGCCCATTGAGCCTGCTCTGCCATTCAGTAAGATCATGGCTGATCTGGCCATGGACTCATTTCCACCTACCTGCCTTTTCCCCATAACCCTTAATTCTCCTACTATGCAAACATCTGTCCAACCTTTTCTTAAATATATTTACTGAGGTAGCTTCCAGAGCTTCATTGGGTAGAGAATTCCACAGATTCACCTCTCTTTGGGAAAAGCAATTCCTCCTCATCACTGTCCTAAATCTATTCCCCTAGTTCCAGTCTCACCTACCAGTGGAAAGAACTTTCCTGCCTCTATCTTATCTATTCCTTTCATAATTTTATACGTTTCTACAAAATCTCTTCTCATTCTTCTGGCTGCTTTCCCTCCCCCTCCAAAATGCTGTGGATGCAATCCGAGACGCCTCTGACCCTAGCACCTGGGAGGCAACATACCATATAGGTGTCCTGTTCACGTCCACAGAATCGCCTGTCTATTCCTCTGACTAGTGAGTCCCCTGCCACATGCCAGTGATGGTAGAAACAGGATGATTTGATAGATAAATGTGTGGCTGAGAAGCTGGTGCAGGGGGCAGGGCTTCAGGCTTTTGGATCATTGGGATCTCTTCTGGGGGAGGTATGACCTGTATAAAAGGGATGGGTTGCATCTGAAACAGAGAGAAACCAATATACTTGCAGGAAAGTTTGTTAGAGCTGTTGGACAGGGTTTAAACTAATTTGGCAGGGGATTGGGAATTGGAATGAGGGCCTCAGGATAGGGCAGATGGTAACAAATCAAAGATAGCATGCAGTCAGATTGTCAGGAAGGGCAGCCAGATGATAACACAAAATTGCAGCCAGCAGGGTGAGTACCAGTGTATTAGGATGCAGAATCAAAAAGGGTAACAAATACAGTACTCAAAGTATAGTACTCAGTGCACAAAGTATAAGAAATAAAGTGGATGATCTTGCTGCACATTACGGATATCAGTTTTGATGTTGTGGCCATCCCTGAACCGCATTTGGGAGCTGAATGTCAAAGGTTACACATTGTAACAGAGGGATGGGAAGGTTGGCAGATGGGGTGGTGTGGCTCTGCTGGTAAAGAATGGCATCAAATCATTCAAAAGATGTGACATAGGATTGGAAGATGTTGAATCTTTGTGTGTTGAGTTAAGAAACTCCAAGTCTTAAAGGACCCAGATGGCAGTTTTATACAGGCCTCCAAACAGTAGCTGGGATGTAGACCACAGATTACAAAGGGAAATAGAAAAGGTGTGTCAAAAGGGCAATGTTATTTTAGTCATGGGAGTTTGAGAAAATCAGGTTGGTAATGGATCTCAAGAGAGTGAGTTTGTTGAATGCCTATGAGATGGCTTTTTAAAGCAGTCTGTTAGATCAGCTATACTGGATTGGGTTTTATGTACTGAACTGAAGGAGATTAGGGGGCTCAGGGAGTCAGTGATTGCAATATGATTGAGTTCAACTTGCAAAAGTAAAGTCTGATGTCGCAGTATTTCAGTGGAGTAAAGAAAATTACAGTGTATGAGAGAGGATTGGACAAAGTAAATTGGATGGAGATGCTGGCAAGGATGACAGCAGAGCAGCAATGGCTTGAGTTTCTGAGAAAAATGAGGAAGGTGCAGGATAGATGTATTCCAAAAATCGAAGGAATACCCAAATGGCAAAACAGTACAGTGATGGCTGACAAGGGAATTCAAAGCTAATGTAAAAGAAAAAGAGAGGGCATACAGCAAAGCAAAATTAGCGGGAGGATAGACAATTGCGAAGATTTTAAAAACCTACAGAAAGCAACTAAAAGAATCATTAGGAAGGAAAAGATGAACTATGAAAGCAAACTAGCAAACAATATCAAGGTGGATAGAAAAGGTTTTTTCAAGTATATAAAGAAGTAAAAAAGAGATGATAGTGGATGTAGGATTGTTAGAAAATGAGGCCAGAGAAATAATAACGAGAGACAAGGAGATGGCAGATGAACTAAATGAGTCTTTGGCATCAGTCTTCACTGTGGGAGACAATAGCACTTTGCCAGGTGTTGACGGGTATGAAGGAAGAGAAGTGAGTGCAGTTAGTATTACAAGGGAGAAGGTGCTCGCTAGTTGAAAGACCTAAATATACATAAGTCACCCAGACCAGATGAATTGCACTCTAGGGTTCTGAAAGAGGTAATGGTAGAGATTTTGGAGGCATTAGTAATGATCTTTCAACAATCGTTGGACTCTGGTATGATTTTGGAAGACTGGAAAATTGTAAATGTCACTCTACACTTTAAGAAAGAGGGGGAGGCAGCAGAAAATAAGTTATAGAACAGTTAGCCTGAACTTAGTGATTGGGAAGATATTGGAGTCATTTGTTAAGGATGAGGTTATGGAGTACTTGGAGACACAGGACAAGATAGGATGAAGTCAACATGGTTTCTTTCAGGGAAAATCTTGCCTGTCAAACCTGTTGGAATTCTTTGAGGAGATTACAAGTAGGATAGATAAAGAGGATGCATTGGATGTTATATATTTGGATTTTCAGAAGATCTTTGACAAGGTGCCACATATGAGGCTACTTACCAAGTTAAGAGCCCATGGCATTACAGGAAAGTTACTAGCATCGTTAGAGCATTGGCTGATTCGTAGGAGGCAGTGAGAGGGAATAAAAGGATCCTTTTCTGATTGGCTGCCTGTGACTCGTGGTGTTCTGCAGGGGACAGTGTGCAAACCACTTTTTTATGCTGTATGTCAATGATTTAGATGATGGAATAGATGGCTTTGTTGCCAAGTTTGCAGATGACATGAAGAGTGATAGAGGGGTAAGTAGTGTTGAAGAAACAGGTAGGATGCAGAAGGATGTAGACAGATTAGGAAAATGGGCAAGAAAGTGGCAAATGAAATATAATGTTGGAAAATGCATGGTATGTACTTCGGCAATTTTCTAAATGGGGAGAAAATCCTAAAATCTGAGATGCAAGGTGCCTTGGGAGTCCTTGTGCAGAACACCCTAAAGATTAACTTGTAGGTTGAGTGGATGGTGAGGAAGGCAAATGCATTTATTTCAAGAGGTCTAGAATATAAGAGCAGGGATGTGATGCTCTAGCTTTATAATGCACTGGTGAGGCCTCACCTTGAGTATAGTGAACAGTTTTGGGCTTCTTATCTAAGAACTTATATGCCGGCATTGGAGAGGTTTCATGGGAGGTTCACAAGGACGATTCTGGGAAAGAAAGGGTTATCATACAAGGAATATTTGATAGCTCTGGGCCTGGTACTTGCTGGAACTTAAAAGGATGAGAAAGGATCTCATTGAAACATTTTGAATGCTGAAAGCCCTAGACAGAGTAGGTGTGGAAAGGATGTTTCCCATGCTGGGGGTGTCTAGGACAAAAAGGTACCGCATCAGAATAGAGGGGTGTCCAACAGAAGCAGACTACTCTCTCTGAGTCATGTTTCAGTGATGCTCGCAACTTTACATCTGCCAGTTTCTAACGGTTGCACTTCACCTCATCTCATTGATTTCAATTTTGTCCTATCATCTGCCTGTCCATCCTCACAACATCACTACACACTGCATTGACCTGTATACCAACTGCCCCATCCTCAGCCCTATGACTCCAGTTTCCATTCCACTGCCAATTTAGTTTAAGCCCTCACCAACAGATCCTCATATCTGGCCACAAGGGTATTTGCTCCCCCTCAGGTTCAGGTGTAACCTATCCTTTTTGCACAGGCCACAACTTCCCCTGAGATTACTGCCTTGAGTAATGGATGATAATAAAGAAGTCATTTTCTTTTAGTTTGAATACTTGATGAAAGTTATGAAGACTTTGTGTGTGTTTCAGTAAGTGAGTTGTTAGAGGTGATGGTTTGCCATGATATTTGATGTCAGACTTTGAAGGTCTGACATCAAAAATCAAGCATTTTTGAAACTGTCTCATGGAAGCATTTTGCCTGTGTTTATAAAAGAGACCCTTTCAATAACTGACATTGCAGCTTTGTGGGGGTGGTGAGATCAAGGACAACTTGTCATTGTTGAAGATTGAAGTAATACGATGTATAGTCAGAGCTGTTTTTATTCTTTTCATCTTCACCTTCAGTTAGCAATAAAGAACTTCTTCCTGCTACTTCTCTTTATAAAACAAATATAGAAGTGAGGCAGAGTATTCAAAAACCTTAGACAATATGGAAAATTGAATTATTGTTCATGTATTGAAAGCTAAGATCACGCAGCATGCCATGTCTAATTCCACTCAAGTTTACATAGAACATTCTGAAAAGTAAAAATTATTAGTTTAACAGTTGTTGACCACAGCATATTAGAGACAATCATAGCCAGTCTGGTTTTGCTGGAGATGGTTGGGCAGCTGAACTATGTTGCCATGTGGATTCTTGGACCTGAGAGGGATAGCATTTTACAAAGGGTGAAGTGCCTTGATGAGGATTTGCTAGAGCACTGAATGGGGGAGTGGCTTCACTCTGGTAGAGTGTTAGTACTCAGCAAAAGAGAATGAGGAGAAGTGATGCTAAGTGTGGGGAAGTAGGTGGTTCCAGGAAAAAGTGCAGTAATGAAGAAGGAAAAAAGGTCTGAATGGGGAGGAAGATAAGAGAGGGGAGGAAGTGATCATTGAGCACGTTGAATGGAAGGGAGGCAGTTAGAGGCAGGAAGACTAGAGGAAGGGAGACCGACTGAAAATGATTAAGGTGGTTAAGATAGTAGAGCTTGAGGAATGTGTGTGTGTGTGTGTGTGTGTGTGTGTGTGTGTGTGTGTGTGTGAAGTCAGTGTGTGTGTGTGTGTGTGTGTGTGTGTGTGTGTGTGTGTGTGTGAAGTCAGTGTGTGTGTGTGTGTGTGTGTGTGAAGTCAGTGTGTGTGTGTGTGTGTGTGTGTGTGTGTGTATGAAGTCAGTGTATTAATGTGTATATGTTTGTATGAGAATGCATGCATATGTTTCTTGGACATTTATTCTATGAGACCAAGATTTCCCTCTGTGAGATCCTTGTAGCTATTGTGTAATGATCATCACACGTTAAACTAAAACCCACCCACTAATACCTTCCATTTCTCAGAACTGCAGTGGAAGCAAATTTTCTTAGATCCTGAATGACTTCCAAAGAAGGAATGCAGCCCACTCAGGTTAGTCAGGAAAGAATACCTCAGACTTATTTCTGTGTGACCATAAGTCATCAATGCTTTATTAGGTCGAAGCAAACTTATTGTTGGCCTTTAACCTGGTTCCCTGAAATTCCATCTCTCATCATCTTTCCACTTTCGAATCTCCTTTCAATTTATCCATTTAACCTGACCATTGACCCCCTCCAAATCCTCTTGGTGTGATTTGGTGTCAAATTTTCCCCTATACATGATGTGCCTAAATGCGTCTTACTGTATTGATTTTTAAAAATTTAAATTGCTGTTCCTGATTTGATAGGACAAGGTGGTGAGGTTACTACTGAGAAAGTAAGGGAAACCATTGATTTTAAAGAGCAAACACGAGGAAATCTGCAGATGCTGGAAATTCAAACAACACACAGAAAACGCTGGTGGAATACAGCAGGCCAGGCAGCATCTATAAGGAGAAGCACTGTCGGCGTTTCGGGCCGAGACCCTTCGTCAGGACAGTAAACCTTTGTTTACCATGTCCCCATCATATTCAACAATTACTCTGTCTTTGTTCATCAGCTGCTGCCAAAGTACCTGAGACTTGTGATCCTGTAGGAGGGTAGTCATTCGAGATGTCCAAGAGGGTCAGGCAATGGCATACATTGCCAACTATAGCTGAACAGGCGATAAGTTTATCTTGTGCCCAGGAAAAGACAGAAAAGCTTTTTGAAGAGCATTTTCTCTTTAATCTATAATGAGTTAGCATGCTATTCCATAAATAGTTACAGACACATGGACAAGTCCATGTTCTAAAGACAACTATAAATATTAAAATATCAGGGTTTTTAATGGCTTATTCCTATGAATTGTCAGCATTGCCACGCTCATACTAAAAATAAAATGTGATTAATTTTAATTTGATTGGGTCTTTACAAATTAACAAATTTCACAATATATGCAGGTGATATTAAACCTGATTCTGATTCTTAGTACGTGAAACAATTGTGAAATAGGAAGTGGTAAATCAAGTTTTAGAAGACAATGAGAGATTTCTCTAGATCTCATTATCGTCTTTTTGATGTGTTCCAGCCAGCATTTTCCCAAATGGTGGCTTCTTGATGTTGGTTTCAGTATGGACTACGGCAGGAAGGAAAGGTTGACCATCGTGGTGAGGGGCGGGTGGTGAAAATGATTGTAAGTGTAGCAGGAGGATAGTAGGAAGATATTGGCCAAATCAACCAGGAGGCAAAGCAGCCAGCATGGTGGAGGAAGAAAGATCATTTGTACATGGGAGTATATAACCCATTATGACAAGAAGAAGGAATGGCCTCTCCAGCATGTGGGCATTGAAGAGATGGATCTCCAAAGGTTATCTTGATGGCTAGGGGAAGTACCCCTGCTCTTCCAGTCCACAGAAAAAGAACAGTGACTTCTTTGGGCCACCTTTCGAATTATCTGTTCTTCTTACCTCCCAATGCTACGTTTTCTGACTGGGAATTACATACAGCAGCAGTGACTTGCAAGTTGGGTTCATTACTTTTCATGGCTCTTGCAACTTATTGTCTGCACTGCACGTTCTTCATAACAGTAATTGTTTCTGCAATCTACAGTTGTTTTCACCTTTGTACAACCACGATGTGGACAGCATGCAAAACAACGTTTTTCATTGTATCTCAATAATAAACCAATTATCACTTATTATGCAGATCCAATTTAAAGTTTCCTGCTACTCTGCGGTGGAGTACCTGGGTGTGGAGATATCACCCTTTTGAATGGATGGTTTCTTTATTTTGGAATCTTTAGTTCAAACTCCTTTTCTTATTCTCCTGTCCCTGCCTTACTCATTACAATGACTTAATATAATTGGCAAAGAGAGATCTTAAAAGTATGAGGGGAAACTGAATGATATAACTCCCAAAGGAGATAAAAGGATGAAATGGACAATATTAAATATCTTTAGAGAGGAAACCTTGCAAATTCAAGTATATAAGAAAATTTAATTCCCATTATAAAATTTACTTGTAGAATTGAAACTAAGATTAGATTTGACTAATTTCATTCTTCAATTACAGAGCAATATATTGTACAAGACACCATTAATAAAAGTGCCATTTAACCAATTAGCACATGATATCTTATGTCTGAACTACTCAAAAAAATGTTCCTAACTTGAGTGAGATTATGCAGAGGTTTAGTTTTCAAGAAGTCTGGAGATTGTAGAAACATGCCAATCCACCAACTATTTCTAACTCATATGTTTATATGCAGCTTGTGTTGAGGTTAGAAGTTCACATTGCTCATTTTAATTTTCAAACTATTGCTCCTTGCAATGACCAAATTTCAGGTTATTGTCATGGAGATTGCGGAGAGATGTAACAAGTTTGTCAGGGACTTAACACACATGCCCATTGCAAGAAAATTATAGAGTCATAGAAAAGTTCAGCATAGTTACAGGCTCTTCAGCCCACCTAATACATGCTGAATAATTTAAACCGCCTACTCCATCAGCCTGCACCGGGACTATAGCTCTCCAGATAGGTGCATGTATGTACCTATTCAAACTTCTTTTAAACATTGAAATCGAGCTCGCATGCAACGCTTGTGTTGGCTGCTCCTTCCACATTCTTACCAGCCTCTGAGTGAAGAAGTTTCCTTTCAAGTTCTTCTTAATCTTTTCACCTTTCACCCTTAACCCAGGCAAATAGACAAAGCTTCAAGCCAACTTTCATTTTGGCCATGCCCAGGTAACCAGCATGTAGCTCCTCTAGCACTTCAGCTCTCAGTTTGGATTGTGCAACAACTCCCACTTAAGACAACCTCTCTCAAGGGCAAGTTCATCCCGGCACTGGTTAAAACTAGGGGAACTGAGATTTTTGCTACATGTTCCAGCCTTTTGGGTGGCCATGTAGACCTGAGACACTGTGGCATTGTTTCCAGTTCCCCCTTAGATTATCTCTGCCTTAATAGGGAGACTTTCAATTGCATTAGGGAGAATACGTCCAGAGGAGTGCATTGTTTCAGGTATATCCTTTTCCATGGATAAACAGGACAACTCATCAGCATTTCCATGATTATTTGTCCCTTTAAATTTGATCTTTTAATTGTATCTTCCAAGAAGCAAAGCTGATCTCTGCATTTGTGATGCTGTATTAGTGGAACACCCTTCTGGGGATTGAAAAAGGACACAAGTTGTTGATGATCAGTAATGAGGGTAAACTCTTCTTCATACAAGTACTGGTGGAAACATTTTCCACCACAAACCCGAATCAAGGCTTCTCTGTCAATCTGCATTTAATTTTTCTCTGGAGCGTTAAGGGAAAGTTTATGGGATATTCAGTTCCATTACTCATAACATGTGACATAATTGCACCTATACCATAAGGCGGTGCATCACATGCAAGCTTTACTGGATGATGTGGATCATAATGTGTGAGTAGTCTGATGTCATTATTTCACTTATCTTTTTGAAAACCACCTCACACTGCTTTTTCCGTGGTCATTTCTTCCCAATCTGTAGTAATGAGCTCAAGGGGTGGAGCACAGTAGCCAGGATAGGCAGGAACCCGTTATAGTAATAGACAGATCCTAAAAAGGACCACAGCTGTGACATGTCCTTTGACTTCTGTGCATCCAACACTCCTTGAACGTTCTCAGCACACTTGTGCATATAGATTTTGGACTAAGACGACATTTTCCTTTTCAGTTCTTTAGCTTTTAAATTCTGTTTTTGCCATTCTTTCTCATTTTTTTCTGTGGGGGGGAGGAGGGCTTGGGGACACAGTGTTCCAGTTGCGTTTTGTGCAGGGTGGGGGTCTTGGTGAGCTGATGTTCTGCTTGCGTTTCATACGGGGAGGGGGGTCTTTGGCAGTTGATGAGCATGTTGGTGAATTTGCTGTTTCTCTTTGAACTGACTTCCATTGTTTTTCTTTGCTTCATAGCTTTCTGGGGAAGAAGAATCTCAGAGTTGTATACTGCATACATACCTTGATAATAAATGAATCTTTGAAACTTTGAACTCTTGAACTAAGTGATGCTTAGTTTAAAAAAATCCACACTTGCTGCATCATGCTCTGAGCCCGTAATCTTCTTATCTTTTTAACAAATTCTTGAGAGTTTGGAGATGTTCCTTGTCATCCTTACCAAGAACAATGATGTCATCCAGGTAACACTGAGCTCCTGGACACTCTTGCAGTACCTGCTCCATAGCCTTCTGCAGATGCTACTCCAAAAATAAGCTTATTATAGTGGTAAAGCCCTTTGTGAGTGTTTATGGTGAGAAACACTTTGGATTCTTCTTCCGTTTCCTTTTGTAATTAGGCCTCAACAAAGTCTACTTTGCTGATGTGTTTCCATCCAGAAAGGTTTGCAGACACATCCTCTGTCCTGAGCAGAGGATATTGACCAAATTTCAGTACTGGGTTGATGGTGACCTTCTAATCACCACAGATCCTGGCAGACACATCCGTCTTGGCTACTGGGTTCCGTCCAACCTTGAAAAGTATTCTTTCAGCCTCCATGTGATTTAGCTCACTGACTACTTTATCATGGATGTTATAAAGAACCAGGTTTGCTTTGTTAAACTTGGGTGTGGCATTTTCATTTAACACTATCTTACCCAGTGCCATTCCTGAACACTGCTATGACATCATCCAGTACCTTTATAAATTTGCTTTCAGTTGACTCTCTTGCAGGGGATGTGGCTTGCAAATGGTGGATGGATCTCCAATCAGGCTGTAGTTGGCTCAGCCAGTTATGTCCCCACAATACTGCCCCTCCTGTTTTTTATCTCATACAAGCCCAATGTGGCTTGTTGGTTGTTGTAATTCACAGTTTAACGTCATTTCCACAGGAGTTTTTGTTTCCCCAGTTCTTGGTTGGATACCTTCAGGTTTCAGTTCAGTATCTGCCATCAAACTTTGTTTTGTGGGATGACTGAAACAGTTGAAGCAGTGTTCCATGCTATTTTAATTAATGTGCCATTTATTTCGGGTGGCAGTCATATGGCTTGACTATTGTTAGTTCACACATTGTAAATCTCAAGGCTATCTGTCCTGTGTCACTCTCATCATTATCAGATTTTTCAACAACAGCATGCAGCTTAGTGCTCTTTTTGAAACTGCAACTTGATTTTTTTTTATCTTTTTCTCTTCCCTGTGTAGTCCAGTTATATTTGTCTGCCTAACATGCTTTTGTATGGTCCTACTTTGTGGCATTTTCTGCAAGTTTCTCCTTTAAACCTGCATTGGTCTGGTATATGTGAGACCTTGCCACAATAGTAACACAATTTGCTCATCTAGGCAGACCTCTGTCTAAACGCTGCAGTTTTGTTCATGCTCAGTTTCAGTCCTTAGTTGTGTCTCTGCTTGCTGTTTCCATTGACACAGCTATGTACTTCAACTGCTCGTTTAAATGTAAGCTGTGCTTCAGTTAGGAGCTATTTTTGAATACTTTCTTATAAGGCTCGACAAACTAAGTGATCTCTCAGTGCATCATTAACCCCATCACAGAACTGACAATCTTAATTCAGTGGACTCCCCTTCGTTTTGATTCTGCTTAAGGAACTTAAAGTGTTCTCCATTCAACAATGGCTTCAATTTTAAATATCCCTGCATTATTTTCACACTGCCAGCATTGTTCACTTCAGTAGGCTTGGTTGTAGCAGTTAAACCTCTAAGCAAACTGTATGCCTTTAACCCAAAGTGCTCAGCAAACTGGCACGCACTTCTCATGTGCTATTTCATATAACTCAATTGGCTCAATATACATATTCCAGTTATCTCCTGTGCATTCAAATGCATCCATCATTCCAATGTAGCCAGCTATTTCTGTTTTTTATAAATGATTATTATCACCTAGCACTCACTGTTTATGAACATGTGAATTTGTCCTTTTTCTGCATTTTTTTAATTTGAACATCTAGTTGTGCTTGGTAGGCTTGCTGAAACTTCCATTACACCACTGTTATGTAATGTAACTCCAAAACATAAAACTAATTGCAAGAAAAAAGGCAGGAGGCTGATAGATCAAATGATATCGTGACATGGTGACAAATGCCATTCACATACTTATACATATAACCTGCAGTGAATTATTTAAATGAACAAGAATGCTTAATCAAGCAAAATATTTACAATATTACTGAAAAATTAAATACACAACATCGCTGAGTTGGTTTTGTTGCCTGATGTTGGGAACTGGAGTAGTCTCATTTTACAAGCATAGATCCTTTATAATTTAAGTAGTTGGCAGCTTTGTATATCACTTACCATATAGATGCCTGGTTATTTACTTTATCCAGGAATAATAACAGGAAACTTTAAATTCCTAGATCTATATCTTTTGAACTATGTTACGTATATCAGAATTACTTTGCTCCTTATAGTAATTCAAAATTTATTCAAGAAATACTTCAACCTATATTCAACATAAGCATGGGAGGCTGGCAAAACTTGGGTTGCTAATAGCTTTCAATCAATGTATATTAACCAGAGTCAGGAATTAATCTGCAAAGAAATGTATGTGAAATCTTTGTGGCAGTTTTAAAGCCTTCCAGAGTTAGTCTGAAAGTATGGTTAGTGCTAAGTTTACTTTATTTAAAGATGCATTGGCAGATATCACTGACAAAATCGTTTGATAATTTCTGGAGAAGGTCAAATCTTAGGAAGAACAAATGTAGCTTTTACCTTGTCTGAATATAAGTACGTATTTTCAGTGAAAAAACTTTATGCAAGAGCATTGACTAAATCTTACAAATGTTAAAAGCTGTTGAAAGGACTGTTGTTTTCTCTACATCTTGGTTTGTACAAAGATTTGACCCTTTTCAGTATTCTGCCTGAGAATTCTTTAAAATTCATGTGATGCGTGGGCTCTAACTTGAATAGTTGATGTGCATGACGAGACATAACCGCGAGCCACAAACTTTAAGAAATGTGAAGGTTGCAGTGACAAAAACTGCAACAATAACAGAAGGGTATGGAGCTCAGGATCAACTAATGAGGGAAAAATCTGTGTAAAGATCAATACAAAGAGATACAACACAGAGAGGTTGTCTCAGTTTGAAAGGCAAAATGAGACACGAACCTGTCAAGAACTAATCAACAGTGTGCTAGGCACCATGTGCCCTTGGTGAATAAAAGAAAAGCTATTTTAAAAAAACACAAGGCTTGTGAACTAAATTAATGAAACATTTCAATTGCTTATTGCTTTAGGCATTCATTCAGAGTTAAAATTTACTGTAAAAACTTGATAAGGACTTTGATCTTTGGAAAGCGTTAAATTCCAACTAGTTTGTCTTACTCCTATTTTTTTGGATCCAAACACCGAAAAATTACAAATAATGAATTACAGTCAATATTCAAACTTTTTATGGCGTATCTTAGGCCATTTTAATCATCATAAGGTAAAAAGTGAAGATATTCACAATGTTCAATTCTATTTGTCACACCTCAACAACTGAACCCACCCACCTTTGCATACACTATAGATATAGACAACTTTCATGCAAGATCTGATGAGAGGCAGACAATAAAAATCAAATTCCTATTATTCACATTCAATGGCTTTACTGGAGTTAAGTCCCTCACCATCAATATCCTTGGCTTTGAGGGGGGTGGAGGGGTCGAGAGCACAGAAGGATGTTAACACTGGCTTCAAGAGCTAGTCAGAGGTCAGATATCCTGCAATGATTGAATCAGCTCTTAGCTTTCCATGTGCTTTCCACCAGCTACAAGACATACAGAAGGTCATGCCAAAGGGCCTCGGCCTGAAATGTCGACTGTATTCTTTTTCTAAATGCTGCCTGGCCTGCTGAGTTCTGACAGCATTTTGTGTGTGTTGCTCGGATTTCCAGAATTTGCAGATTTTCTCTTGTTACAGAAGGTCATGTGTGGGATAGAGTACTCGCCACATGGCTGTGTGAGTGCAGATACAGCAACACTGCAGAAGTTCAACACAATGCAGGACTTTGCTAGTACCTATCCTGAACAGAACATTCTGCACACCACAGTACCTGAGAAGAAGATGGAGTATTTATAATTAGGCACTTGGCAAGATCCGTAAAAAGAAGTTAGGTTTAAGTGGAGCAACCGTTATATAAGTGGGCCAGTATTATCAGTGTTAGAGTGGGAAGTTCAGGTTTTGGCTCATTGAGGCTTTAACGAAGAGAGACAAAAGCTGTAGGTAGATTTTTTGTTTAATTTTTCTTTCCTTATTTAGTGCAGTGGGGATGCCAAGCAAGATAGCGGAACGTTCCCCTTGCAGGATGTGGAAAGGCAGGGAGACCTCCAGTCTCCCTGGCAATTAGACCTGCAAGAAGTGCATTCAGCCACATGCTAGTGAATCCAGAATTAGAAAGATTATACAGGTTAATATGTGGCTAAGGTGTTGGTGTGGGAGAGGGGTCTTCAGAAGTTTGAATCATTGGGCTCTCTTCCAGGCAAGGTAGGACATGTAGCAGGGCCGGTTTGCACCTGAACTGGAGGGGGACTCATATTCTAGCAGGAAGGTGTGCTAGTGTGTCACTGAGGGTTTAAACTAGAGTTGCAGGGGATGAGAGACAGAGTGCTAGAATAGTTAGTGGAGAGGTTTGGGGGAAAGATGTTGTTAAGCCTGCAAATAAAGTCAATAATCAAAAGATTGAGCATGGTGGCACAAATATACTGAGTTATGTATATTTCAATGCAAGGAGTGTTGTAGGAAAGGTACATGATTTCAGGGCATGGATCAACACCTGGATTTATGATATAGTAGTCATTAGTGGGACTTGGTTGCAGAGAGGTAGGACTGGCCGCTCAGTGCTCCAGGGTTCCATTGCTTTAGTCATGATAGAACGGGAGGGATTTAAGAGGGAGGGTTGGCTTTACTAGTCAGAGGAAATGTCACAACAGTGCTCAGATGGGTCAGACTGGAGAGCTTGTTTACTGAAGTTACATGGGTGGAAATGAGGAATAAGAAAGGTACGACACATTAATGGGATTATATTATTGACCACCCAACATTCTGCAGGATTTAGAGGAACAAATTTGCAGAGAGATCACAGACTGCTGCAAGAAACATAAGGTTGTGAGAGTAGGTGATTTTAACTTTCCACTTATTGACTGGGACTCCCATACTTAAAAGGGCTGGATGGAATAGATTCTGTTAAAAGGGAAGGGAAGTTTCCTTAATCAGTACACAGACATCCCAGCTGGTGAGAGTGCAATATTAGATCTCCAATTATAACCATATAACCATATAACAATTACAGCACGGAAACAGGCCATCTCGGCCCTTCTAGTCTGTGCCGAATGCTTACTCTCACCTAGTCCCACTGGCCCACACTCAGCCCATAACCCTCCATTCCTTTCTCATCCATATACCTATCCAATTTTACTTTAAATGACAATACCGAGCCTGCCTCTACCACTTCTACTGGAAGCTCATCTACACTCTCTGAGTAAAGAAATTCCCCCTCGTGTTACCCTTAAACTTTTGCCCCCTAACTCTCAACTCATGTCCTCTTGTTTGAATCTCCCCTACTCTCAATGGAAAAACCCTATCCTCGTCAATTCTATCTACTCCCGTCAAAATTTTAAAAACCTCTATCAAGTCCCCCCTCAACCTTCTACACTCCAAAGAATAAAGACCTAACTTGTTCAACCTTTCTCTGTAACTTAAGTGCTGAAACCCAGGTAACATCCTAGTAAATCGTCTCTGCACTCTCTCTAATTTATTGATATCTTTCCTATAATTCGGTGACCAGAACTGTACACAATATTCCAAATTTGGCCTTACTAATCCAATTTACCACCCCATCATCCACATCATTAATGTATATGACAAACATATAAATTAGACAGGGCAGGTGACAGAAGTTTGTGTGAGATGAACACTTCGCCTCTACTAATCATAATAACATTAGTTTCAAGATAATTATGGAGAAGGATGGCTCTGGTCCTTGGGTTTAGATTCTAAGTTGGAGAAAGGCCAATTTTGATGATATCATTAAAGATCTGACAAATGTGGACTGGGACAAGTTGTTTTCTGACTAAGGTGTATTGGTAAGTAAGAAGCTTTCAAAGGTGAAATTTTGAGACCATGGATTTTCTATGTTCCTGTCAGAATAAAAGGTATGGATCACAGTTTTAAGGAACTTTGGTTTTTGAGAGAAATTGAGGCCCTGGTTAAGGAAAAGAAGGTGTTATGTTGCAGGCATAGGCAGGAAAGAGAAAATGCGATACTTGAATTGCATAAGAAATGCAAGGGAACACTTTAAGAAGGAAATCGGGAGGGATAAAAGAAGGCATAATGTTGCTGTAGCAGACAAGGTGAAATAATATCTCAAAGGCTCCTACAAATATTTTAAGAGCAAAAGGATAGCAAGGGACAAAATTGGTCCTCTGGAAAAACAGAGTGGTCATCTATGCAAGGAGTTGAAAGAGATGGGAGAGTTTTTAAATGGGTTTTTTGCATCTGCATTTACTTGGGAGCTGGATACAGAGTCCATGGAAGTGAGGCAAAGTTGCAGTGAAGTTATGGACTTTATTACAGATTACAGAGGAGGAGATATTTGCTTTCTTGAGGAAAATCAGGATGGATAAATCCCCAGGGCCTGACAAGGTATTCACTCAGACCCTGTGGGAGGCAGGGGCCACAGCAGAGATATTTAAAATGTCCTTACCCATGGGTGAAGTGTTCGAGGATTAGAGGATAACGCATGTTGTGCTGTTGATCAAGAAAGCCTCCAAGAATAAGCCAGGATACAGTAGGCCAGTGAGTCTGACATCAGTAGCAGAGTAAGTTATTGGAAGGTTTTCTAAGGGACCAATAGTAAGTGTTTGGATAGACAGAGACTGATTAGTGATAATCAATATGATTTTGTGTGTGGTGGGTCGTACTTTTTTGAGGAAGATAACAGGAAAGTTGATGAAAGCAAGGTAGTTGATGTTGCTTACATGGATTTTAGCAAGGCCTTTTACAAGATCCCGCCTGGGAGGTTGGTCAAGAAGATTCGGTCACTTGGCGTTCAAGATGAGCTAGTAAATTGGATTCGATGTTGGCTTTGTGGGAGAAGCCAGAGAGTGGTAGAAGATGGTTGCCTCTCTGACCAGAGGCCTGAGAGTAGTGGTGTGCTGCAGGGATCAGTGCTGGGTCTGTTGTTGTTTCTCATCCATATCATGATCTGGTTGATAATACAGTAAACTGGATCAGCAAGTTTAGGGGTGTAGAGGAGAGCGAGAAAAATTACCAAAACTTGCAGAGGGATCTGGACCAGCTGGAAAAATGGGCTGTAAAATAACAGGTGGAATTTAAAGCAGACAAATATGAGGTGTTGCTCTTTGGAAGGATAAACTATGGTGAGACTTATATGGTGAGTGGTAGGGCACTGAGGAAAGATGTCAATAAGATTGAAAAAGTGCAGAGAAAATTCACCAAAATGCTGCCAGGACTTGAGGACTCAAGTTATAGGGAAAGGTTGAATAGGTTAGGACTTTATTCCCTAGAGGTAGCAGAATGAGGAAGGATTTGATAGAGGTATACAAAATTATGGGAGGTATAAATATGATGAAAACAGGCAGGCTTTTTCCACTGAGAATGGGTGAGACTAGCATTGATGTCATGGGTTAAGGGTGAAAAGTAAAATGTTTAAGGGCAACACCAAGGGGAGCTTCTTCACTCAAAAGGTGATGAGAGTGAGGAACGAGCTGTCAGCAGACGTGTTGAATGTGGGTATGAGTTCAACATTTAAGAGAAATTTGGATAGGCATATGGATGGGAAGAGAATGGGGGGCTATGGTCCAGGTGCAGGTTCATGGGCCTAGGCAGATTAATAGTTTGGCACGGACTAGATGGGCCAAAGGGCCTATTTCTGCGCTGTAGTCTTCTATGACTCTGTGACTGTATGTCTCTATGACAGTGGCAGGAGTGCGTACCATCCTAGAAACTAAGAGTTCTGACCCATAATGTTAACTGTTTGTCTTTTACAGATGCTGGTTGTCAGGCTGAGTTCTTTCAACATTTTCTGATTTTCTTTTGGATTCTGACATCTGCAGTTTAATTTGTTTTCCATTGCAACCAGACGTTTTGCATCAGCTCTCAATGTGTTGGTCTTGCTCGGTCAGGTAACTCTCCCAGAAGAAATGTTATCTGATTCTCTACCCCCTCTAACCCTGTTATCCTCTAAGCCTATTCTTTTCTGCATATGTTTGATCATGGATGCCTTAATAGGTTTGATTACAATATATCTTGTGAAATTTTCAGTATGCTCACCAAAATTTTTCTCAACCAAGAAGGTCTTCAGCTTCAAATATTAGTGCCAGGTTTTTCTCCAATTTACTCCCACATAATAGCCTTTTGTTCTTAATAATCTAAATTGGTCCTCTTCACCTGCATGTCCAGCTGATTTTCAAAACAATAAATGATTTCTGTTACTTCATATCAATGCACTCTGCTGAGGGAAAAACATTCTCCTCTTTTTCCATCCAGCTTTCTTCCCCATAGTGTACCAACCTAGCAAATGAAATAACTTCTCCAAATTTACTCCCTAAATTCTTCGTAATTTTGAATACATGGATTAGGTTTCAGCTTACCTTTAATTCCTCTCAAGAGAACAAGCTCAGTCCTGGTATTATTTATTTCTTTATTGATATACAGTGCAGAATAAGCCCTTCCAGCCACACCACACAGCTATCCCTCAATTTAACCCTAGCCTAATCACAGGACAGTTTACAATGACCAATTAAGCTACCCACTAGTACATCTTTGGAATGTGGAAGGAAACTCAGAGCACCAAGAGGAAACCCACATGGTCACAGGGAGAACATACAAGCTCCTTACAGGCAGTGGTGGATAGTGAATGTGAATGTATCTTGATATTCTCATGATACCAGTTCTAAAATGTGCTTATAATTATACAAAACTGATATAAATCAAACCTGAGATTTGTAAAGCTTTAGCACAACTTTCATCTCACATACTCAATCTGTATTTACAAATCCAAGTTTCCCATAACCAACATTTTGTGCCATCTTCAAAGATTTCTGAATATGCATCTACAGATGCCTCTGTTGTTACAACTTCCAAAATATTCCATATAAATTACATTCGCTCTTCTTGTTCCTCCCAAAGTTCAACACTTCCCACAACATGCCACCTAACATCATTCGCTGGCTGCATCCAAGATTGCACAAATGTCTGTATGGCTCCAGTATTGTCCAATACGCTTTATAGTTACCCTGCCAAGTTTCACACAGTGCTGTGAGTTTACATCACAATGCAATCCTCAAGAGTATCGTCACTGGTATTTAACACTGAATATATATTTAACAGTGCCACATTGCTGGGTATTTCTGCACTGCTGCCTATTCCTCTGCACTGACAGGATATATTCCATTCCCTGTTAATATTCTTGCAGGACAACATGAGAACAGGAATAATGACATTTTTGGGTGTCACATGGTAATTTCATCAGCTTGGAATGGCTACTATTTTTATTGCTGCTTCAATGACTCCAAATCAAACTTCAAGATTTAATAGTACTGTACCAGCAACATAAGGTATATAGAATATAGATAAGATCTATTGTGATCCATTGGACCTCACTGGCCCATAAACGATCGAAGTTCTGATGCAGCTGCACTGATCACAGATGCAACCACACTGGACCTGAAAAAGCTCAAATTGTTCATTTGAAACGACTATGCACACTCATGTGTTCTGGCTCTAATTTCACCAAAGTTCACTCGATCAATAAGAAGTAATATTCAAGTAGAAGGTATTCTTGGTATAGCCTCAATATCCCACCTGTCTCATTATCTGCATAGGTACTGAGCCCCCAGAGAACAAGACTGAATGCTTTGCATCAGTGCAAAGCTGCAGGAAAGCAATTTATGGGTTAAAATGCCAATTGTTATATAAGGGATGATCGACAAGTTTGTGGCCTATGGTAGAAGGAGATGAGTTATACAGCTCTCGTTACATGTACATGCAGGTCAACATGCAGGCTATGCAAAAATGTTGGTTAATAACATCTCCTTCTACAAACTTATCAATCACCCCTGATGACTTATTAATTTCAAACTTTCTGCATAATCACTTAAAGAGTTGAACTGCATGTGCATGTAACGAGAGCTGTATAACTCACCTCCTTCTACCTTAGGCCACGAACTTATCAACCACCCCTGCTGTGGACACTTTCTGTAGGTCCAAGATTCGTATGATCCACGAATACTGGACTAAGTGTGTAAATGTAGGAGGGGACTATGTTGAAAAATAAATGTGCTAATTTTTCTAAAATTGACTCCTTCTACCTTAGGCCATGAATTTATCAATCAGCCCTCGTAGTAGGAATTCACTGGCTGAGGTTACAATGGAAGATTGGGGCAACAGCTGAGGAATACATTTTATCAGCAATGCCAGGCGTGAGATAGAAGATTCAGAAATAAGATGTAAACCACTGAACTAAAAGTTTTGTTCAAGACCAGCAGTATAATAGAAACAGAATCATAGAAAACCTACAGCACAATACAGGCCCTTCGGCCCACAAAGTTATGCCAAACATGTCTCTACCTTAGAAATTACTAGGCTTACCTATAGCCCATTATATTACTAAGCTCCATGTACCTATCTAAAAGTCTCTTAAAAGACCCTATCGTATCTGCCTCCACCACTGTTGCCAGCAGCCCAATCTCTGAGGAAAATACTTACCCCTGTCATCTCCTCTGTACATACTCCTCAGCACCTTAAACCTTTGTCCTCTTGTGGCAACCATTTCAGCCCTGGGAAAAAGCCTCTGATTATCCGTTGTAACATCTGACAGCCTTCCACATTATCAACAACTCCTCCAACCTCCAATGTATCTCAAATTTGTAAAATAGGAGTTTGCAAACTAACCCTCCAAATTTAAATATATGGTATCATCATATTATTGAATGAAGTCAAATATTTCACACATGAGATATTCTTTCATTACATCAAAGACAAATGATGTTTGTTGTTTTTTGAAAAAATGAGCCAGGCATTTTGAGACTACAAGTGGCTGCCAAGTGGTAATTTTCTGGGTGGAAATGTTTTGGGATAATTACACCTCTAGTTCTTACAATGAGACTCAACAATTAAATTAACTTGTTTATTACAAGGTATTCATTTATTTATGTGAAGGGACTTAAGCTTGAAGATACTGCTGCCAATGCTAATAGGTATTCAACAAATACGGATTTAGGAACCTGGATTTTGTGTGTGTGTGTGTGTGTGTGTGTGTGTGTGTGTGTGTGTGTGTGTGTGTGTGTGTGTGTGTGTGTGTGTGTGTGTGTGTGTATAGACACATTTGTGGAGTATTGGAGAGCAAATGTTATCAAGTATAACTAAGGCAAGTTGTTAAGGCATCATACACGTTTCCTATGAGATTCTTCAGGAGGCAAGCATTTCATGTTAATATTATGATAAAGGAAAAAAATGATATACAGAAGTATGTAAAATGGATATGTTTTCAATATTATATTGCAAATAATCAAAGTTAATTAAAAGCTGTTTGATGTTGAAATAGAGAGGGAAGTAAACTATTTTTTGCAGGAATCTTCATTTGTAATCTTGGATAATTTTGGTTCTTAGTTTTTGCATCTAAAATTAGGGTTTGGCATTGCCAAGTTTTATTTGGGTCTGAGTGGATCTGAGAGTCAGCTTTGCAATGAAAATCATGTTGTGGTGTTGAGTTCTGAAAGATGAAGATATACAACAGGGCTTGACCATTGTTTAAGAGCAGTGAAAGTGCACTACTGTGATGATCAATTAATCTGTAATCTGCTTTGTACAAGTAAAGAGCTAGATTTTGGTCAGTCTGACCCATCACTTGTTTTAAGTTATAAATTTTTTTTGTGTTATGTGATATTTGGGAATATTTTGAAATCAATGTAAAATTGTAATTACTGACAGAGTAGATGAGTATATTGATCTAATTCTCTAATTCTATAGGTGGTAATAATTCTATATGTTCAGACATATATGAGGTATACCGAATACATAGTTAAGTATAGACAACATAGCATTAATTGGAGGAAATCAAAGCAAAATTATTAGAAATATTTAGCAGACCAGTCAGCTTCACAGGGGAAAATAAAAAAGTTAATCAGAATCAGAATCTGAATTATGTTTATTATCGCTAACCTATGTCATGAAAATTGTGTTCTGTAGCAGCAGTACAGTGCAGTATATAAAATTACTATCAATTATACTAAGAATATACATAATTAATAAATAGATAGATAGATAGATAGATAGATAGATAGATAGATAGATAGATAGTGCTAAATGAGAGCAAAATAGCGAGATGCTCTTCTTGGGTTCATGGACCATTCAGAAATTTCATGTCAAAGGGGAAGAAGCTGTTCCTAACATGCTGAATGAGCTTCTTCAGATTCCTATACCTCCTCCTTGATGGTAGTACTGGATAATGAGGGTCCACCATGAAGAATGCCATCTTCTTGAGGCATTGGCTTTTGAAGCTGTACTTGATGGTGGAAAGACTAATACCCATGATGGAGCTGGCTGAGTTTACAACTCCCTGCAGCTTTTTCTGACCTTGTGTGCCTCCATACCAGATGGTTATTCGAGCAGTCAGAATGCTCTCCACAGTACATCTGTAGAATTTTGCAAGTGTCTTTGATGACACAGCACATATCCTCAAACCCTTAATGAAACACAACCTCTGGCATTCTTCTTTATAATTAAATCAATATGGTATGCCCAGAATAGAACTTCAGAGATGATAAACCCCAGGAACTTGAAGCTGTTTGCCCTTTCCACCCCTCAATGAGAGCTGCTGTATGTTCTCCCGTTTTCCCCCTCTTAATTTCCACAGTTAATTCTTTGGTCTTATTAACATTGAGTGCAAGGTTGCTGCGAAACCACTCAACCAGCTAATCCATCTCAGTCCAGTATGCCTTGTTTATGTATTCTGCCAACAACAGTTGTATCATCGGCAGATTTATAGATTGTATTTAAGACCATAAGACACAGGAGCAGAATTAGGCCATCTGGACCATCGAGTCAGCTCCGTCATTCAATCATGGCTGATCCTTTTTTTAAAGCTGTGCCTAGCGACACAGCTTGAGAGTAGAGAGAGCGGACCGACAGGCTAAGCTCATATCCTCGACGAACGCCTGAGTTGATTTTCAGTGAGGAGGAGATGTTATTTCCAATCCACACTGACTGTGATCTCTGGTTGAGAAAATCAAGGATCCAGTTGCAGAGGGAGATACATAGACCCAAGTTTTGAAGTTAACTTTCCAGGGTTATGACCTTTTATTGAAAAAAATCAGCACTATCCAGAAACCCCCATACTCAACAAAAATAAAGAGTACATTCATCAGAAGGATTGCAATGGTTCAAGAACCTAGGCCGCAATCACCTTCTCAAGGGAAATTTTGAAATTATATTTACTTCTGGCTTTGCTGTATCATCCACATCCGATAATATGAATGGATTAACAAAAAAATAAGCACCTTTATCAATGACTTTCCCCTCCATTATTACATTAGAAGGAATAATATTGGTTGATGATTGTTCATTTCTATTTATTTACAGAAGGGTGGTAAAAATGGGATTTGTTACCCACATTGTTCAGAAACCATGTTGCATGTGAAATTGATTACAAATTTGTTCCTAAAGATTTTGATATCTGATCACACAGTGTTTAGGGGCAGCACAATCACCTAATCTACCATTGCTTTTTCTAAAAACCATTCCTAATGGTAGACCCTGTCTTCACTAAATGCTTGATTGTATCTTCACTTGTGTGGGGGGCTTTTATTGTAGATATTATACAGCTTAATAGTTACTTTGCTTTAATAAATGTCTTCTTTTGACAAGTTCATAGTAGTGTATCACTTAAATCCAAATAAATTGAGTCTAGTTTCCTTCTGTGGGAGGAAGATGAGTGCTCAAATCACTGATCACTGCAGGTAAACAGCTGTTGTAAACAGGCTACTAGCAGCATCAGATTTTCCCTACTGTATAAGTAACATATATGGGTATGGAAATGAAGCAATTAAATAAGCAATCATTAGTATTTGGTGCAAAAGTAATTGAGATGCACTGTTTCACTAACATTTAAATCATGTTACAGGCCCAAAGAACCTCAAGTCTAGAGGGAGTTCACTGTACTGAGTAAGAAAACCAGTAGTCCACCTCCTCATAAACTCACCCCTAGTGTGTCCTGTTGGACAGCTCTGGCCTCTTATGCCACCTCAGAGCTCTCATAACCTAAGAAGAAGCCAGACATCATCAGTCCCAAGAGACTGCTCGCAAGAAGGTGACACTATAACACCACTTCATTTAAACATGCAAGGTCACTAAATAATTACCATCAACCAATCACTTGTACTACCAGAGAAACAGTGCACTGGACCACTGTCAAGAAAGCCTGCTGTGC
The DNA here is from genome assembly GCF_030144855.1 of Hypanus sabinus. Taxonomy (NCBI): domain Eukaryota; kingdom Metazoa; phylum Chordata; class Chondrichthyes; order Myliobatiformes; family Dasyatidae; genus Hypanus; species Hypanus sabinus. Next base: position 158,097,741 of record NC_082706.1, read on the forward strand.
TATTCCATGCCCACACTTCGGAAAATCTGATTACCTGCTGTAGTTATACTCCCTGAGTATAGGCTGAAATTGAAGACTGCAGCACCAGTAGTGAGGACAAAGAAGATATGGACAAAGGAGGCACAGGTGCACTTACAGGACTGCTTTGAATCGGTGAATTGGACTGTATTCAGGGACTTAACTTTGAATCGGGATGAGTATGCCGCAGTTGTTACCGACTTCATTAAAACCTGTGTGGATGAGTATGTGCCTACGAAAACTTGCTGTACGTTCCCAAACCAAAAGCTGTCGATGAACCAGGAGGTTTGGCATCTGCTGTGGGCTAGATCTGTGGCATTTAAGTCTGGTGTAACCCAGGTCTGTACAAGAAAACCAGCTATGACTTTCGGAGGGCTATTTCAAGAATGAAGAAACAATTCCAAGCGAGGTTGGAGGCGACATCAGATGCACATCAACTCTGCCACGGTATGCAGGACATTATCTCCTACAAAGTGAAACCCAATAGTATGAATGGCAGCAATGTTTCAATACCAGATAAGTTTAATGTCTTTTATGCCCGCTTTGAAAGGAAGAACATAACTACAGCTATGAAGATCCCTCCTGCACCCAATGACCCTCTGATCTCTGTCTCCCAAGCCGATGTCAGGCTGTCTTTAAGGAGAGTAAACCCTCGCAAATTGGTAGGTCCTGATGGAGTACTGTGTAAGGCTCTGGAAATTTGTGTCAAATTTGAGTGGCGGGAGTGTTCAATCTCTCACTGTTATGGTCAGAACTTCCCACCTGCCTCAAAAAAGCAACCATTATACCAATGCCTCCACAGAGTGGTGTTAGCTGCCTTAATGACTATCATGATGATTAACTGCTTTGGGAGGTTGGTCATGGATAGAAGGACCTGGACCCACTGCAATTTGTCTATCGCCATAATAGGTCTACAGCAGATGCAATCTCAATGGCTCTTCATATGGCCTTAGGTCACCTGAACAATACAAACACCCCTGCCAGGATGCTGTTCATTGACTATAGCTCAGTGGTTAACACCATCATTCCAACAGTCCTGATCACTAAACTACAGAACCTGGGCCTCTGTATCTCCCACTGCAATAAGAATGTCAACTTCCTAACTGGAAGACAATAATCTATGTGGATTGGTGATAATATCTCCTCCTCGCTGACGATTCACACCTGTGCATCTCAGGGGTGTGTGCTTAGCCCACTGCACTACTCACTCTATACCCACGACTGTGAGACTAGGTATAGCTCAAATACCATCTGTAAATTTTCTGATGATACAACCATTATTGGTAGAATCTAAGACAAAGATGAGAGGGTGTACAGGAGAGAGATATGCAAGCTCGCTCAGTGGTGTCATGGTAACGACCTTGCACGATATCAGTAAGATGAAAAGAGCTAATTGTGGACTTCAGGAAGGCTAAGACAAGGGAACATGAACCAATCCTCATTAAGGGATCATAATTGGACAAAGCAAGTAATTTCAAGTTCCTGAGTGTCAAGATTTCTGAGTATCTAACCTGGTCCCAACATAGTGATACAGCTATAAAGAAGGCAGCATAGTGGTTATATTTCATATGGAGCTTGGAGAGATTTGGTTTGTCACCTAAAACATTCAAAACCTTCTATAGATGTACCATTGAGTGCATTCTGACAGGCTGCATCATTGTCTGGTATGAGGGAGTGGGGGCTACTACACAGGACTGAAAGAGACTACAGAAAGTTGAAAAATTAGTCAGTTCAATCTTGGGTACTAGCCTACATAGTATCAAAGACATCATCAAGGAGAAGTGCCTCAGAAAGGAAACATCCATTATTAACGACCTCCATCACCCAGGACATGCCCTTTTCCATTGTTATTACCAGGTAGGAGTTACACAAGCCTGAAGGCACATACTCGGTGACTCAGGAACAGCTTCTTGCTTCCTAAGTGGGCATTGACCCATGAACACTACTTCACTTTTTTAAAATACATATTACCTCTATTTTAGTCTAATTTATATACACACACACAGAGTGATTAATATGTTTGTGGCCTAAGGTAGAAGGAGTCAATTTTAGAAAACTTAGCACATTTATTTTTCAACATAGTCCCCTCTTACATTTACACACTTAGTCCAGCAGTTGTGGAGCTTATGACTGCTGGACTAAGTGTGTAAATGTAGGAGGGGACTATGTTGAAAAATAAATGTGCTAGGTTTTCGAAAATTGACTCCTTCCACCTTAGACCACGAACTTATCAATAACCCCTTGTGAGTGTGTGTGTGTGTGTGTAAATATATATATTTACTGCAATGGATCTATGGATCTACTTATTTACTTTTTTCAATATTATCATGAATTGCATCAAATTGCTAAATTAACAAATTTCATGACACATGCCAGTGATAATAAACCTGATTCTGATTCTGATGAAATAAGTAATTCCATCCCAATCTGATTTCCCTTTAAGCACAATAACGAAGCAAAAAAATGATAAGAATCTAATACACTGTCTTGACTAATTACATTGTATTATCAAGTGCCATTACTTAGATGAAATGTTTTTCATGCATGAAGTTATATATTACAACTTTCACAACTTAACAATGAATTCAACAATTTCAGATAACCAGCCTTTCCAGTTTTTGTCCGGATTGGTCAGTTCTTTCCTGACTGCTTGCAACATTATCTGGTATGGCAATTCAAAGACTACAAAGTAAAAAAGCTGCAGAGAGCAGTGGACTCTGCCCAGTACATCGTAGGCATACACAAGGAAATCTGCAGATGCTGGAAATTCAAGCAACACACACAAAATGCTGGTGGAACGCAGCAGGCCAGGCAACATCTATAATGAGAAACACTGTCGACGTTTTGGGCCAAGACCCTTCGTCAGGAAAAATAAACCCTTCAGCCCGACACGTCGTCAGCACTTCTCCTTATAGATGCTGCCTGGCCTGCTGCGTTCCACCAGCATTTTGTGTGTGTTACATCATAGGCACAACCACGTTCAAGAACACTTACTTCATTTCATTGTATTCAGTTGAACAAATTCACAAAGCCCGAGTCACCACCATAGTTCAGCAGCATTTTGATGACTCTGATCACTGTGCACAAAAATTAACGTTGTTGTTTTAATCTAATTGTGCCTTTTTATTCTAAAAATTGTGTTTAATTTTTGTTTTTCTTGTGAATGTTGCTTCTCTGATACTATGTGCCTGTGGTGCTGTTGCATGTAATGTTTTTATTGCACTGGGCAAACATGTACTTGTACATTCGATAATAAACTCAACTTTGACCAATCAACCTGAATTAAAATGAAGCAGTTTCTTTGGGTTTTGGTCCTATCACAGACTTAACATTTTTTTTAACCATTTCTTGCCATTGCCTTCAATTGATACTGTGTTTGATGTCCAACTTGTTTTCAATACTCACGGATGGTCACTAACTCCTTATTATTTTTTTGATTTGATGTATTTAGAGACACAGTGCGGAATAGACCTTTCTGGCCCCAGAGTCACACCACCCAGCAACTCCCAATTTCATCCTAGTCTAATCAAGGGACAATTTGCATTGACCAATTAACCTACTAGCTGGTACATCTTTGGGCTGTGGTGGGGGGGGACGGGACTGGAGGACCTGGAGAAAACCCACACAGGGAGAACACACAGACTCCTTACAGATGACAGCAGAATTAGTCTCCAACATTTTCTTTTTATTTAACAGTTAATGCTCCTGCAACTTTATTTTTTTTACTTTCCAATTGCAGCATTGTGATTTTTTTCCTCTTTCTCTCTTTATCATTCATTCCTTCTGTTTACTTCAGACAGATAAACTGATTAGAAACATCTATCAACCAACCTCACTACAAATATCCCATACAACCTCACTCAGTCATCAGTCTCAAAGAAACCCTTCATTTTCCCTGTGCTTCTCCTTTCCCTGCAACTTAAAGCACATTTGTTCCAAGTTTTTGCAGTATGATAAATGGTACTTAACCTGTTTCTCCCTCCACACATATTGCCTCAAAGTCAAGCAGACCAAGGAACTGTTTGTAGACTTCAGGAGATGGAAACCAGAGGTCTATGAGCCAGTAAACAATGGATGATCACAGTAACAATGAATGGAGAGGGTCAGTAACTCTAAATTCCTGGGTGTCACTATCTCAAGGACCAGTCCAGGACCCATCATATAAATATTATTGCGAAGAAAGCACAGCAGCATCTCTACTTCCTCAGGAGTCTTCAGAGGTTTGGCATCTCATCGAAAACCTTGGGAAACTTCTCAAGGCAGTGGAAAGTGTGTTGACTGGTTGCATTACACCCTGGTATAGGAACACCAATATTTTTGAGCAGAAAATCATACACTAGCTAGTGGATCTGGCCCAGTACATCACAGGTAAAACCCTCCTGACTATTGAGCACATCAACCACACAGTTTTAAAAAATCTTGTTCCCCCCCCCCCCCAGCCCACTCCAGATCTTGTATAAACTTCCCCATCTGAACTTAAATTCGTGTACTTCAAAAATTGAGTTCAAAAATCAGGAAGTTGTGTTGCAGCTTTATGAAACTCCAGTTAGGCTTGTCTGGAGCATTGCCTGCTTTTCTGGTCATCCCATTATAGGAAGGATATTGATGCTTTGCAGAGGGTGCAGAAGAGGTTTACCAGGATGCTGTCTGGATTAGAAGGCAAGAGGACAAGAGGCTGGACAGACTAGGGTTGTTTTGTGTAGGTGACAGAGGCTGAGGGGAAACCTGATGAAGATTTTTAAGATTATGAGAAGCATAGATAGAGCAGACAGACGGTATCTAAATGGCTAATATCGGAGGGCAGGAATTTACATTGAAGGAGGGAGGTAATTTTAAAGAAGCTACAGAAAGTTGTAAAATTAGTCAGCACATCTTGGGTTCTACTCTCTGTAATATCCAAGACATCTTCAAGGAGCAGCGGCTCAGAAAGGTGACATCCATTTTTAAGGACCCCACCCCCCCCCCCCCACATCACCCAGGACATGCCCTCTTCTCATTCTAACTGTCAGGTAAGAGGTAGAGAAACTTGAAGACTCACACTCAGCAATTCAGGAATAGCTTCTTCCCCTCTGCAGTATGATTCCTAAATAGACATTGAACCTGTGAACACTACCTCACCTTTTTAAATATTATTTCTGTTTTTGCACTATTTTTAATTTAACTATTTAATGTACATATATATACTTACAGTAATTGATTTGCTTATTTATTTTTTCTACATTATCTATTGCATTGTACTGCTAAGGTAAAGTTAACAAACTTCCCGACATATGCCAGTGATATCATACCTGATTCTGATTGTGTATGCAGAAGGGATTAGTTTATTTGGTCATTTGAATACTAATTTATTTGGTTTGGCACAACATTGTGTGCCAAAGGGACTGTTCCTGTGCTGTACTGTTCTATGTTTATGTTCTAATAGACATTTCTACATATGGACCAAGATTCTGACTGTATGTGCTATATATGTTTCTCATAAGCTTCTGAACTACTGTCAGAGCCCTTCAACCCAAGTTAGTCCAACCTCATTGCTCATACTCTATAATCCAGGGAGAATCCCAAAGAACATCTGTATCTTTCATGATCTTCACATTATTCCTGTGATGAGGCAACCAGAATTTCACACAATACTCCAAGTATAGCTGAATCAAAGCTGTATTTAGCAAATATAATGGTAAAACTCTGTTTGTCCTCAATCTTTCCTACTAACTTCAGCCAGATTGCCAGAACCTCCATGAAATGGCATAATTTTTGCTTGTATTCCATAAGAGTAAGAAGCCAAAAGACATAGGAGCAGAATTAGGCTATTCAGCCCATCAAATCTGCTCTGCCACTCCATCATGGCTGATTTATTATCCCTCTCATTCCCATTCTCTTGCCTTCTCCCCGAAACGTTCAACATCCTGTTTAATCAAGAACCTATCAACCTCTTGCCTTAAATATACCCAATGAATTGGACTCCTCCTCCTGGATTTCCACAACAATTAAAATAGATGGCTGTGATAAAGTTAAAGTAGCTGAAGTGAGCATGAAGCTATTCAATCAATCTGGACAAATCTGATAATTATAAGAATCAGTTCTGGTGATGATACACAAGAACACAAGAAAATAGAAGCAAAGGTAGTTTGCCTGACCCCTCAAGCCTGCATTCCTATTCAATCTGATCTTGGCTGTTCTATGCTGACTTCAACTCCTCTTCATATGAGAAAAGTAATCCTTGTACAAACCACCACATGTTAACCATAGCTTTACCAACTATGAATATGTACTAGAATTTGGATGAGTAACAATGGATGGTAGGGCTATGGTCCCAGTGCAGGTTGATGGGAGAAGGTAGTTTAAATAGTTCTGGCATGGACTGAAGGGCCTGGTTTTTTTTTTTGCTGAAATCTTTATGACTCTATAACAACTTGCAAGGAATTTAGGAGAATCAATCCAAAAGTCATGCAGGGATGATTTTCAGAGCAGAGTTACACAAATTCTTACATATAAAGCTTTCAAAATCCAAGTCCTGGTCTTGAGGTTCTCCTAGAATAATGGATGAGAAGGTATGCAGCAGCATCATTAAAGAAAGAATTAGAGATTCATGTAATTAATTTAAGAAGCAAGTAAATGTCAAATGAAAATCCCCAATTACACCTGCCTTCAGTAAATCTGAATAAAGTATTAACATATAAATGAAAAAAAAGAATATTTAGTATTATAAAGCAAATGTCATTTATTGCATTTTGCATTGACAGAGATAAACTTTAATTTTTATTTCCTAAACAGTACTACAACAGGTGGATTGCATTGAATCCACTGATTGTTCAACTGAAATAACTAGAAATAGAATGGCAAAAAAGAGAAAATCTGCAGATGCTGGAAATCCGAGCAACACACACAAAATGCTGGAGGAACTCAGCAGGCCAGGCAACATCTATGAAAAAAATAGAATCGATCTGCTTCTGTACACAAAGACTGACCCAATGTCTATTTTTTAAACTTTCATTTCCTTGACTGCTTACATTAAAAATCATCAGATTTTACAATGGACAGGCAACTGCTTCAGTAACATTATTGCCCAGATGAAGGAAGATTCACCCAGAATATTAAAATCAGTAAAGCATAAAATGTTATCAAACTTAATCTCATGATTCTGGTGGAAAAGCACTGATAAATACAAAACATAATTTTGGCATCAGAATTATCAATTTTACTGATAAATTTGTTACTTCATATCTTCCTTTGACTTCAATATGTGCATTATGCTTAAAAGGTTGTTTCGTCTTGGATGAAAGCATTGCTGGTAATTATTGTCCATTTCCACATTTCCAAGAAAGAAAGTGGGCTTTCCAAAAAACCAATTTGATGTCTAATTTACTTATTTACTTTGGAGGAAACTTACTTATAACAACATTAGAGTGATATTGAAGTCACAATAAAACAAGGCTGCTGAAAATGGCTCTCTTCCTTCCTCAAAAACATCAGTGAATCATTTGGATTTTAAGACAATCTAAGCTGTTTATGATCCCTTAATAATAACAACCTTTTTTTTCCAGAACATCCACTTAAAAACACAGTTGCCCTTAAATTTATGCTCATCTTCCTTTTCTTCGGCTAGGCTTTGGATTGCTAATCCAGTAACTTTCAGTAACACAGAACCCAACATTCAATGTTCTTCACATATTTTTAGAAGATCTCATTCTTTTACCAATATTATCATATTTCAATGCAGTAAATTATATTGATTCCTGAAGAAGGCCTAGCTTGAAATGTCGACTATTTATTCATTTTCATAGATGCTGCCTGACTTGCTCAGTTCCTCCAGCATCTTGTGTGTGTTGCTAAATTATAATGTATTTCAATCTAATTTAATTGAAAAGCCATGGAATAAGATGACAGACTGTAATCCAATTTACTGAAAATTGTGGATTTCTCAACTATCCAAGAGGTCAGCCTATATTAAGGATGACAACCCTATTTCAAAACTTTTCTGTCTTAACCTTTGATGTAAATATGTTTGTGAGTAAATAGGCAAGGAGATGGATGAATTTCACTGTCAAGCAACTGTCCAAACTTAATGCCATAAATCCCATGAGTAATAGACAGTTACCAATCCGGAAATGAATTATCAAACAATTGTGTGCTGAAATTAAATATTTATTCAAATATTATCACATTTTAATTTATCTACATCTTTGGGGGTACTGAACCTATAAGGAAAATGCTATGTTAGATCTGGTCCTGTACAAAGGGACAGCTTATGTTAAAATTCCTCTTGTAAAGGATTATGATTGAGTTCCTCATATGAATGGAAGGTGCAATCATTCGATCTAAAAGAAGGTTATTATGCCTAAGCAAGGGTGACTACAATGGGATGGGGGAGGATTTAGCCAGTGTAGACAGAAAACCAGAATATATGGCGATTCAGTTGAGGAACAATGGAAAACTTTCAAAGAGATCTTTCATAGTGCTCAACAAAAGTACATTCTGGTTAAAAATAAGGACAGTGTGGATGGGGAGATCCAGCCTCTGATTACTGACGATATAAGGAAACGTTTCAATCCAAAAGCACATACGTACAAAGCTGCCAAGTGTAGGGGAAAACTTTAAAATGCAGCAAAGAACCACTAAGTAATCATGAAGAAACAGGGAAGATAGATTATGAAAGTAAACTAGCATAAAATATACTTTAAAAAGATTATAAAGGTTTCTATAATTAACTAAAGTGTAAAAGGATGAGTAAGGTAAATGTAGAAGTAAATGCCTAAGAAGAACATTGTAACCTGCCTCAATAAATATTGTCATTGGCTATAGAGAAATTAAAATATGGAAGAAAACGTCAGACTCGAATGGTTCAAGGTCAGTGGAAGCAGATAAACCAATTATCTTTGTTCTTGTCATGTGCTCAAAGGAGATGGAGGCTACTATTTTGTGAAGTTGCTCTGTAACCTCCATTTTGTGAACGGTTTGATGAACTGATTTTTGCTTGGGGATAATCTAATCAGAGCAACTGAACGTGGACACAAGGAGATTTTGCAATGGTCCTGCTAAACCTGAGATCATTCTCAGATAATCTGTGTACAATGGCAGGTTTGCAAAAGTAATTTTGTTATGTCAGCCCAGTGTCTGAGTGACCTTTTTGACTGGTTTGAAGCAGAGTCATAGGGAACAGAAGAAGTCACCTAAAGTAATGAAGTTGTATAGCCCTTGAACTACATCCAGTGGAAAGATTATGGGTCAGTCAGATGACCCATAGCTAATAACAATGAAATACAAAATTTGAACTGGTAATGAATGAATATAAAAGCAGACACTTCAGGTACAAAGTAGCAATAACTTGGAAGATTCACCATCGCAAGGAAGAATCCCCATGCCAAAGGCTGGGAGAAGAAAGGATCAATCTTCTGACCAACTGGAGATCCCTTACTTTGGCGCTATAAATCAGAAAAATTGGGTCTAAGTGTGTATTGGTACAAAGAGAACAGTACAATTCCTGTTCTAAGTTGTTGGCCCAGGGTCAACATAGTTACATTGTTGTTAGTGCAGAGACAATAAAGTGTGAGCTTTAATTAATTAAGAGTTATGTAGTGAGTTTCCTAACTTAGTTCTGTTGATGAATGGTTAACACGGTAGCAACTTACATCCACACTGATGTAGTGTTTTGAGACGTTGGTGATGAAATATCTCAACTCCTGCCTGAAAAGTGACTTGGATCTGTTCCAATTGCATACCAGTGTAACAGGTCCACAGTAGATGCCATAATATTGGGTCTTCACTCAACCCTGGAACATCTGGATAGCAAAGATGCATGCATCAGGATGCTCTTTATCAACTGCAGCTCAGCGTTCAATACTATCATCCCCTCAAAACTAATCAATAAGCTTTAAAACAGCCTCAATGCCTCCTTGTGCAATTATAGCCTCAATTTCCTCACTTGCAGACCCCAGTCAGTTAGGATTGGCAACAACATCACCTCCACAATCTCCATCAGCAGAGGTGCACCACAAGGCTGTGTGTTTAGCCCCTGTTCCACTCAGTTTACACATGACTATGTGGCTAATCACAGCTCCAGTGCCATATTTAAGTTTGCTGATGACACCACTGTTGTAAGCCAAATCAAAGGTGGTAATGAATCAGCACATAAGAGGGAAATTGAAAATCTGGCTGAGTGGTGCCATAGCAACAGCCTCTCACACAACATCAGCAAGACCAAGGAGCTGATTATTGACTTCAGGAGGAGGAAACCAGAGGTCCATGAGCTAGAGTTCACTGAGGAATCAGAAGTGGAGCAGGTCGGCAACTCTAAATTCCTTGGTGATATCATTTCAGAGGATGTCTCCTGGGCCCTGTGAAGAAAGCATGTCAGGGGCTCTACTTCCATAGAAGCTTGCGAAGTTTCAGCATGACATCTAAAATCTGACAAACTTCTACAGGTGTGTGGTGGAGAGTATATTGACTGGCAGCATCACAGCCTTGTATGGAACCACCAATGCCCTTGAATGGAAAATCCTTCTAAATGTAGTGGATACGGCCCAGTCCATCACAGGCAAAGTTCTCCACATCTGCACAAAACATTGTCACAGGAAAGCAGCATCCATCATTTAGGACACCTACCTCCCAGGTCACGCTCTGTTCTCGCTGCTGCCATCAGGAAGAAGGTACAGGAGCCCCAAGACTCACACATTATACCTCAACCATCAGTCTTTTGAACCAAAAGAGATATAATCACTCAACTTCACTTGCCCCATCATTGACATGTTTCACAACCAATGGACCCACTTTTAAGGAGACTTAATCTCATGATTTTTATTGCTTATTTATTTATTATTATTTCTTTCTGTTTGTATTTGCATAGTGTGTTGTCTTTTGTACACTAGTTGAACACCCAGTTGGTGGGATCTTTCATTGATTCTATTATAGTTATTATTCAAGTATGAATTTATTGTGTATGCCCACAAGAAAATAAATCTCAGTGTTGTATATGGCAGCGTATTTGTATTTTAATAATAAATTTGCTTTAAACTTTTAGGTCTCTTAGAAAATGTGAATGGGGAATTAATATTGTGGAACGAAGAAATAATGCAGACATTTCAGAGACTTTGAATGACTGTTTTGTGTCAGCCTTCATGGTGGAGGATAACATGCCAGAAAAGGGATGTTAGGAATGCAATGGGATGTAAATAAGGATCTTGATACAATCACCATCACTAAAGAGTAAGTGGGACTAAAAGTAGACAAATCCCTTGGTCCTAATGGAATGCATCCCATGGTACGGAAAGACATAATGGAAGTTATAGTAGAAGACTTTGTGATGATTTGCCAAAATTCTCTAGAAATCCAGGATTTCCCATGGACTGGAAGACAGTGACTATCATGAAATAAAAACATAAAATGTTGGAAGCACACAACAGACTCAGCATTATCTGTGGAAAGAGAGACAAATTTCAGCTCCAATGCCCTTTATACTAGTTGGTTTTCTTTGCATTGAGAAAGCCCAACACTGTGAATTAATCAACAATAATGAGGCTTCTTATTAAAAACCAATAGGAGTTTGCTAATTTCAAAGTGTTATTGCATGTACAGCCAGCAGATGGAGTCTTAATCTGAAGGTAACAACATTGTTCGCTGCCTTATGATATAAAAGACTGAAAAATAAGAATAGCTTCTGCAGGTTGTCTGAACCCAAAGCATACCTTTCTTTCAGCAAACAATTTATTTTAATTTTTGAACAGTTCCTTGCTGAAATCAACTGCCACTTTAAGTGTTATACGAATCATGAAATAACACATTCAAAACAAAATTTAAATAGATGTCAGAAAATAAGAAAATACATTTCTGACATCGGCATTTGTTGGTTTACTTATTCTTTTCATATAGTCTTCTCCCTGGACCTTCACAGCAAATAGCCAAAATATCCTGTAATTCTTTCTGCTCAAAATTCCAGCGATTGTATTAAAATTTCCACTACCAATTTCAATCATACATAAGCTATTTCTCCAAATCTACTGTAAGAAATAATGCAAAAATAGAGCTGTTGTATTAATATTTGCATATGTATCAACCTATTGTGTCCCAGCAGCTATCCAAAATATCAGTATCTTTCTACAAAGGTATTTAGAAACTCTTACATGTCTTTCCGATAATGATTGCAAAAGTGGTAGGAATTTTTGGCAGTAGCACCACTTAATTGTTCAAATTCCAAGCAAAGTGACAGCTAAGCCATCAATCTATTGGAACCAAGCTGCAGAGATGGAGACAATAAACTGACTACTGTTATAGTGGTGCCACAACAGAACTATTAGTTAGTCACCTACTTTGTCTTACATTGCTGTCTTTAAAAATAAACTTATGCCTTACTTTAATCGTTAATATAAATCTCAATATCAGCATTTGTTCAACTTATCTGTTGGAGGTTTTGTGAAATTATTCTTACAGTTAGAAGTTATTGTCAGTGAGCCAGCTGAGAGAAAATCCCCTTTCTGAAATCTATTTCACAGCAACATGTCAGAGATGTTGGTTTAGGCCTCCCATCTTTGTATTCACTAATTTATGTTTATTTAACTACCCTTTGTTTTGTTATCTCATTTTCTAAGGATTATAAGATAAATTCAGGAATAGTCCATGATCATTCAGTGCCATATGCCCACTCTGCCTTTAGATATAATATGCACAACCTAATGAAAATCATTCTGTTTAAGGGTTACTATTTCTCGTTCCGTAGATTCTTCTAGACCTGCATTTTTTTTATTTCAATCTTAACTCCATCTACTTGCTTAATTCTACAATTTTTAAAAAGGTTGTCTATACAAAATCTATCTACTTTAAATTGTGAAGTTTTGAATTGGGATTGGCCTCTTTTCTTACACTCCAGTGGGAGAAGTAGTTTCCCCATATCATTTCAACTCTGTTGACCATGTTAAGATCCTCAGTTAGATCATTTGTTAATGTTCCACACTCAAGGAAATTTAAACCTAATCCATGCAGTTTGTTCTCATAACTTAAACCGTTTATGCATTTTGGTGATATTGTAATTAATGCTTCCAAAGCTATATATTTTTCTTGATCTTTAATGCACATAAATAAATGCAATATTCCAAACAGACATCAAAACAGAGCCTTCTGCAACTTCAAAGCTGTTTCTAGCCATCTTCTCATAATCTATGTAGGCTATAGTGTCTCTCAACAGCAGTTTGTGGAACACATGTTCAATGTTGTGTCTTATCTTTCTGTTTCATAGGATATTCCAGGAAATCTCCCACATATTTGTATGATGATGTAATTCAAGTCAGGACAATTTGTGATTTCAGGGGGGATCCTGGAGGGCTTTGTGCTCCATGATGTTTGCCACTGTTAACCTGAAAATAGATTTGAAAGAAACTATCAAAGAAGCTTTAATGCTTACTACAATGGGAGTTGTAAATGCTAAAACCAACAGCCATGTTGTGCACTGAGTAAGAGGTGTATATATTTACTAGGTTGATCACACAGACTCAACACAACTGAGTTGCAAGGTGCTGAATGTCTATTTTAACAGGCTAAGGGAATATACTGTGTCTCGTTACAGTTCTGACTTCTAGATAAGCCATCGGGGGAGCCATCAGTAAGTCTCTTGCCATAGACTATCAATCCCTGATCTACTTTAGTTACTCACACTGTTTACCTGAATCTGGGTAACAATAACACCCACGCCCTACAAGGACATTGAAGGAGTTGATGATGATAATGCAATTAGAATCCAGTAACTAGAACTGTCTTCTTTTGTTTAAGACATAAACCGAATCAGTGTAAAAGTTATTCCATGATTCCCACTCACTTTTGAGGACTGCATTGGTTCTACTTCTTGCTTCTGTGAGAAACTCATCGATTTTATCACTTTCTCACCAGCTTCCACCCTGCTCTCAAATTCAAGTTAGACGATTTCTAATACTTCACTCCCTTTTCTTGATCTTCCTGGCTCCCTTTCAGGGGACCAACTATTTCCTGATATTTACTATAGACACATCGACTCCCACAGCTTCTGTAGGGACCCCACTGTCCATGGCTCTCTGGTCTGTTCAGCGCTAGACACCCATTCCTCCCTGCCACTTTCCCCTGCCTTTGCAGCAGATGTAACACCTGTTCTTACAGCTCCTCCTTCACCAACATTCAGGGACCTTATCTGCCCTTCCAGGTTAAGTATATGCACTTCCTCACCACCGCATTGATGTTCCTAATATGGCCTCCTCAACATCAGTGAGACAAAGCACAGACTGTGCAAACATTTTGCAGAACACCTATCCTCAGTCTGTGGTGGCCGTTCCAAACTCCGAGTTGCAGGCTTTTTCAGCTTCTCTTCCCATTCCCTCAGGGATCTGTCCATTCTTAACCTTCTCTACAGCCAGGATAAAGCCCAATTCAAACTGGAAGAGTAACATCTTAAATTCCATCTACAATCCAATGGCATGAATACTGAGTTCTCCAATTTTAGGTACTTCCTCCTGTTTTATTCCCATACCTCTCTTTTCATCATTATCCAGTCCTTCCACTTTTGTCCCCTTTACCACAGTTAACCTGTCAATCTTTAGGCCATACCCCTCAAGGACTTGCGCTAATACAATTTTGTGACTGTAGGTATAGGAACATAGCTACATGTGCTGAGTGTGACTATATGTACTGTTTGCACCTTGGCCCCAGAGGAATAACATTTTATTTAGCTGTATACATCTGTATGGTTGAATGACAATAAACTTGAACTTTCTCAGACAGCATGTGTATATGTTAGCCACCCTGCTGTTTTAATTTTTAATTCTTCCTCTGTTCCCCTCTAAAACTTCCACCCCTCACCTTAAATCCATGTTCCTTGGCTATAGGCAACTCTGCCATGGTGTAAGTGTTTTATTCTTTACTCTATCTATGACTTTCATAATTTTGTTTTGGACTTACCAAGTTCAATTTCAGACTCCTCCATTCCAAGAAAAACAAATTCGGACTATGAGTTCTCCTCTCATTATTTTTTATTGATTTATTTTATTTAGTGATACAGTGAAGCTTCTGACCTTTTGAGCTTCGCAACCTGGCATTCCCCCTATTTAATCTCAGCCTAATCATGGGAAAATTTACATCGGCCAATTGACCAACCAGCCGGAACATCTTTGGACTGTGAGAGGAAACCAGAGCACCTGGAGGAAACACATGTGGTCACAGGGAGAATGTACAAACTCTTTACAAGCAATGGCCAGAATTGAACCCGGTTCACTGGTACTGTAAGGCATTGTGCTATCCTCTATGCTGCTCCACGGTAACATTCTATCCCAGACCAGCCTAATAATTCTTCCAAACAATTTCAGTGGTATCCCATTCTTCTTAGGTTATTTGACCAGTAGCCTAACAATTTATAAAGTTGTACCATGACCTATATTCTATGCCCTAGCTAATGAAGCAAGCATATCATTTACCTTCTTCACTATCCCATATGCCTGTGCTGTGTCTTTTGAGGATCATTCATTATGCATGTTCAACCCTTATTAGACCTTCCTAAAACACAAGCCCCCCCCCCCCAAATTTATGAGTATTAAACTCCATCTGTCATTGTCCTGCCCAACTTACCAGCCAATCAATATTATTCGGAAGCCTAATATCCTCCTCACTATCAACAACATCTTGTTATTTCACCTGGTCCTTCTTTGCTCCATAGCAAAGAAAGCCCAGCAGCTTCTCTACTTTTTGCGAAGGCTGAGGAAAGTCCATCTCCCACACCCCATCCTCATCACATTCTACAGGGGTTGTATTGAGATTCCTGAGCAACTGCATCACTGCCTGGTTCGGAAATTGCACCATCTCGGATTGGAAGACACTGCAGCGGATAGTGAGGTCAGCTGAGAAGATCATTGGGGTCTCTCTTCCTGCCATCACGGACGTTTACACTACACACTGCATCCGCAAAGGAAACAGCATTATGAAGGACCCCATGCACCCCTCATACAATCTCTTCTCCCTCCTGCCGTCTGGGAAAAGGCACTGAAGCATTTGGGCTCTCACGACCAGACTATATAACAGTTTCTTCCCCCAAGCTATCAGACTCCTCAATACCCGAAGACTGGACTGACGCCTTGCCCTACTGTCCAGTTTATTATTTATTGCAATGCCGGCACTGTTATTGTGCAATTTATGCAGTTCTGTGTAGGGCTGTAGTCTAGTGTAGCTTTCTCTGTGTTGTTTTTTTTACTACGTAGTTCAGTCTAGTTTTTTTGTACTGTGTCATGTAACACCATGGTCCTGAAAAACGTTGTCTCATTCTTACTATGCACTGTACCAGCAGTTATGGTCGAAATCACAATAAAAGTTGATTTGACTTGACTTGACTTGTTGATAAACATAGCTGTCGTCACTGTGGAGTATCTTATCTGGAGGCTCTGACAGGTCTGGACTACAAATCTTCAACACTACTGAATATCATCAAGGGCCATAACCTTTGCTGTGTTTATACATTTAGTAATCAAATGAACAAATTAACAGTTGAGTGGCTTCATGGTGGGGAAAATGTCAACATGAGGCTGAGATAGATCTTCCACTGGGTGAATGAAGCTAAAGAAGAATGCATATGCTTAAGACTTCTCCTTTGCATGTTAGCATTAAGTAAGGTGACTTAATTGTCCCTCATTTACAACCACATATGATAGGGCTACAGAGCTTTGATATGACCGTGCATAGCTTAACTCTGCCTACAGTACTCTTGGTGAGGAAGGTAGTAGGTGGTAATCATTAGGATAGCTCAGTGTTTGAGCTTGAACTGACACAATGAAGTTTCATGGGGCTCAAGATTAATGCCACTACATTGTGCCAGGTACAATTCTGTACTCAGCTTGACTGGGTCTGCATTGTCCTTAGAATAAACCATATCCAGGGATAACGATAGAGGAATCTGAGATATGGCTGGAAGTTCACCATGTCAACTGAGTGAGTGTGACAATGTCGGACTGTCATTTCTTGGTCATTGTTTGGTGAGTTTCACTTTCTCAGATGTTAGTGATGGAGACTTAACAGAATTTATTTAGTGATACAGCACAGAGTAGGCCCTTCTGGCTTTCGACCCATGCTGTTCCAGTAACCAACCCCTGACAAACCCGATCAACCCTAACCTAATCATGAGACAATTTAGAATGACCAATTAACCTAACTGGTACATCTTTCAACAGCAGGAGGAAACCAGCGGGTCTGGGGAAAATCCACGCATTCCACGGGGAGGATGTACACTGGAAATGCACCGGAAATGAACTCTGAACTCCAAAATTCCCTGAGCTGTAATAGTGCCGTGCTAACCGCTACGCTATGGCATCCAGTCACCTGGGTTAAGTGGCCTGTTGAATTCAATAACCTAGTTGACTCATAAAATATGATGGAATTCACCAACATATGATGATGTATTACAGTAGAGTAAGGGGAATTACAGAGGCGTGAGAGATGAGCTGGCCAAAGATAATTGGAAGGGGACACTAGCAGAAAGGACAGCAGAACAGCGATGGCTGGAGTTTCTAGGAGCAATTCTGAAGGTGCAGGATAGATACATCCCAAAGAAGAAGGATAACAAAATGACGCCTGACAAGGAAAGTCAAAGCTAACAAAAAAGCAAATGAGAGCACAAATAGTAGAGTAAAAATTGTAAGAAGTAAGTTTAATTGGGAAGCTTTTAAAAACCAACAGAAAACAACTACAAATGCCATAAGGAGGGAAAAGATGAAATTTGAAGGTAAGCTAGCCAGCAACAACAAAAAGGATAGCCGAGGGCTTTTTTTTCCAGATTTGTGAAGAGTAAAAGTGAGGTGAGAGTAGATATCAGACCACCGGAATGGGACACTGAGGAGGAGAGAGGGAAATGACAAACAAACTGATTAAGCATTTTGCATCTGTGTTCACTGTGGAAGACAGTATGCCAGATGTTAGAGAGTGTCGGGGGGGAGGGGGTGCAGTTGCTATTGCTATGGAGAAGATGCTTGGGAATCTGAAAGGTTTGAGGGTAGTTAAGTCACATGCACCAGATGCACTACACCCCGGGGTTCTGAAGAAATTGTGGAGGTATTAGTAATGATCTTTCAAGAAACGCTAGATTTTGGCATGGTTCCAGAAGACTGGAAAATTACAAATGGCTGTCCACTCTTCAAGAAGGGAGGAAGGCAGAAGAAAGGAAATTATACAGCAGTTAGCCTAACCTCAGTGGTTGGGAAGATGTCAGAGTCGATTGTTAAGGATGAGGTTTCTGTGTACTTGGGGGCACATAACAAAATAGACCAAAATCGGCATTGTCTCTTTAAGGGAAATTTTTGTCTGACTAATCTGTTGGAATTCTTTGAAGAAATGACAAACAAGATTGACATAGGAGAATTGGTGGATGTTGTCTACTTGGATTTTCAGATAGGCTTTCACAAGGTGCTGCACAGGAGGCTGCTAAACAAGATAAGAGCCCAGGATATTAGTGGAAATATACTAGGATGGACAGGACACTGGCTGATTGGTGGGAGACAAAGAGTGGGAATAAAGGGAGCCTTTTCTCATTGGCCAGTTGTGTTCCACTGGGGTCTGTGTTGGGACCATTTCTTTTTATGTTGTATGCCAATTATTTGGATGATGGGATTGATGGCTTCGTAGCCAAGTTTGTGGATCAAACGAAGATAGATGAATGATTATGTAGTCTGGAGGAAGCAGGGAGGCTACAAAATAACTTAGACAGATTAGAAGAAGGGACAAAGAAGTGTCAGATGGAATACAGTGTTGAGAAGTGTATGACCATGCATTTTGGTAGAAAGATTAAAAGCATAGACTATTTTCTAAACAGGGAAAAAATTCAAAAGTCTGAGGTGCAAATGGACTTGGAAGTTCTCATATGGGATTCCCTAAAGGTTAACTTGCTGGTTGAGTCAGTGCTGAGGAAGGCAAATGCAATGTTAGCATTCACTTAGAGAGGACTAGAATATAAAAACAAGGATGTAATGTTGAAGATTTATAAGGCACTAATGAGGCCTCACTTGGAGAATTTAGAGCAGTTTTGACCCCCGTACCTAAGAAAGAATGTGCTGACTTTGGAGAGGACTCAAAGAAACTTCACAAAAATGATTCCGGAAGTGAAAGACATCATATAAGGAGGGTCTGATGGCTCTGGGGCTATACTTGCCGGAATTTAGAAGAATAAGGAGGATCGCATTGAAACCTATCAAACGTTGAAAGGCCTACCTAGACTACACATGGAGAGGATGTTACCTACAGTAGGGGAGTCTAGGACCAGATGGCACAACCACAGAATAGAATGAAGGTGAGGAGGAATCTGTTGTATTCATTGCCACAGGCGGCTGAGCAGGCCTGGTCATTTGGTGTATTTAAGGTGAAGGTCAATAGGTTATTGATGTCAGGACATGAAAGATTACAGAGATATGGTTGAAGAAAAGGGTTGAGAGGGAAGTGGTTCAATTAAGATCAAATGGCAGAGCAGGCTCAATGGGCCAAATGGCCTAATTCTTCTTCTATATCTTATGCTCTTAAAATAAAGTTTATTCAAATACTTCTTAAATTAATTTCCCATATTCAATCCAATTTTTTGTTCACTGACTTACTGTATCATGCAGTCATACATTGTAACTACACAACACTAAACAGACTCATTTGGTCCGCTGTGTCTAAGAGTTCAGAAGCACCAGCCAGCTTCTTCCTCCTTTCCTACTCTTGGTCTGTAGCACAGTGACTGATACACCTCAAATTTACATTCAACAGCCTTCAGATCCAATAAGAATTTCAGGATGTGAGTTCTATATGGCACAGAATTTGTTAGAAAAAAAACCTTTTCTAATCCTCTATAATCTTCCAACAATTATATTAAACTTAGGCACACTACTGAGTGTTCTTTGAGGGAAATATGACCTTCATATTTGGTCTGATTAAGCTTATCTATTTTATATGCTTCAGTTAAATCTCCTCATAATTCTCCTTCACTAGTAGGTAAATAACCTCACTGAATCCAATCTTTCCTTATAACTAAAATATTCTAATCTCAACAACTTCCTCAAAGACCATCCCTGTGCCCTGTCTCGTGCTCTCTTATTGTCTTCCACAGACTATCAGGATTAAGGACAAGCCACACACACAATATGCTGGAGGAACTCAGCAGTTTGGCAGAACTTGGGCAAGGGTCTCGGCCCAAAACATCGACTGTACTTTTTCCATAGATTCTGAGTCAGGAGAATCAGGAGTTCCTCCAGCATTTTGTGTGTGTTGCTTGGATTTCCAGCCTCTGCAGATTTTCTCTTGTTTGTGAAAGGATTAAGAAGTAAATGCTAGCATTGCATTGAGCTATGCAAGATGCCAGTGTATGATTTCTGTTAACACAGGATAGACATTGCATCACATAGTTTTTACTGAGAGAGGTCTTGGTCCAAAGTTCAAGAATGTCCAAGACAATTGGAGATTAGACTGCACAGCCTTAGCACACATACAACTACAACATGTGTGCTTTGGCCCCTCGTCCTTTAAATTAGCACCCTTACCAGCTCAGATTACTTTTTGGAAAAAGCTTCAGGAATGAGGCATAAAGGCAGGCTACCCAAAATTAAAGTCACTGCTACCACCTCAAGCAGATCATGTCTCACCTCTAGTATTCGGAGACTAAATCATGCCTTCCACTAGTGAAGGAGCATTCCGCTTTCAGTTGCTGTGAAATAAAGATTAACTGGTCATTCCTTTCGTTTGCCCCTTCTGGCACCTTGCTCATGTGTGACGAATAAACAAATATTTACTTGTTATTTTATTCCGGAGGATAAATTCAGCAATAAGGACAGATTTTCCTAGTGTGAAGATGACCCGGTCCGAGCTAAAGCCAAGTCAAACTGAGTGTGAGACTTTCTATTGATAGCCCGCACTCCCTTTCCTAATAGTAGTTTGATATCAAATGTTTTTACTTAATAACCTACTCATGCTTATTTCAGAACTCTAAGTAATATGACTCTGAATTAGTCAGAAAAATATTAATCAAAGGACTGACAAGATAGCTCAAGGTACTCCAAATACACAGTCTGAGCTGACGCCACTAAATCTTCCATGCTGCCCTCATATGTTCCTGCTGTCAATTCACAGCAAAGAAATATAATTGTCAGTAATTCAATGGCAGGACGAGAATTACTCACATACTTAAAGCTGCTCACGTATTTATTCTGATGAGTAACATCTCCTCTGTTGGGCTGAGAGACGCGTTCCACCAGCAATCAGCTCCTACAGCAGTCAGGCAGCTGCTCCCTGATAAACAATAGGGGAATTTACACACAGTAATTCTAGAATTTTCAAGCTGCCACACATTTATTGCCCTGGAGCTGGTATATTTAACACAACAATCAGTGTGTGTCTGTAGTCCACTTCACTTCTCAAGATCAATGATCCTTTCCTTTGAACCAGTTTAATCAATGTGCCCTGATTTTCAGGCCAGTTTCAATTCTTTTCACTTGCTCTGAACCTGAGTTTTGTTTGAAAATGTTCTCCAGCTTAAGAACTGTTGGCTCTGAAACATCATTCATATTAAAACCAACCTATTCTGAACCAGCTTTTTTTTAGAATGAATGAAATTCCATTCACATAAAGGAAAAAAAATAGAGCATGAGAGATTTCACAAAGACGAGAAAATTTGCAGATGCTGGAAATCCAAAGCAACACACAAAATGCTGGAGGAGCTCAGCAGGCCAGGCAGCATCCTTGGAAAAGAGTAAACATCAACTGGTACTCTTTTCATGGATGCTGCCTGGCCTGCTGAGTTCCTCCAGCACTTTATGTGTATTTCAGAGCACTAGAGATATTTTGCTGTTAAGAAGCACATTTAGGTCTCTGTGGAGACTTCAGACAGTGCTTTTCTGTGTGTATGTTCTGTGGAGAAGAGAACATGTATGCACAAGCAGGCACAAAGGTTTTTCACCCATCTTTTAATCGTCATAGAAAAGTACAGCACAGAAACAGGCCTTTTGGCCCATCTAGTCAATGCCAAACCATTTAAACTGCCTACTCCCATCAACCTGCACAGGGACCATAGCCCTCCATGTCCCTACTATCCATGTACCGATCCAAACTTCTCTTAAATGTTGAAATCAAGCTTGCATGCACCACCTGTGCTGGCAGCTGATTCCACACTCTCATGACTCCTGAGTGAAGAAGTTTCCACTCATGTTCTCCCTAAACTTTTCAGCTTTTGCCCTTAATCAATGGCCTCTAGTTGTAGTTCCACTCAACCTCCATTGAAGAGAGTGGAGATGGTGGAGGTAATGTGTTGGGACAAAGATGTTTTGGAGGTTATTGGCAGGGAAAAAAAATTGAAAAATGATTTGTTTTCTGGTGTTGAGAGATGATCAGGAAGGCCAGAAAGATGATTGCATTGTTATGATAGGAGCAAAGTTGATGGGTGGGTTTGGTTGAGGAGATGATTGGGAGAAGAAGGGAGAGACACAAGAAACTTCAGATATTGGGGTCTCCTCTGGTCCCTCTACACCACCTCTTTGGTCCTGAAAACACAGCAGCATCCCTCTTCCTGAACAGATTGACCACAAATCCCTACAAATGATGACAAGAACTGCTGAGAGGATCATTGGAGTCTGTCTTCCACCTATTAGAGATATTTATCAGGAGTGCTATATACGCAGGGCCCTTAGCATTATCAATGATCCTCCCCATCCATCCAACAATCTCTTTGATCCCCTACCATCTGGGAGGAGATACTGTAGCATTAAGATGGGAAACAGCTTCTACCCTCAGGCTGTAAGACTACTGAACCCCCTACCACCACCCAAGTTTCATCACGCATGAAGTGCCAGTAGTGTTATATTGTTTACTTTTTAACTTGTATCATAAATGCATCTTATTATTTATTAATTCATTCATGGTAATATTACTTTCTGTGTTATGTGGGTGAGATATATGTACTGTGACATGTGCTTTGGTCTGGAGGAATATTGTTTCATCTGTACAATTGTGCAATTGTATCATTCATGTGAACAGCTTGAACTTGATGTTGTACCGATGTACAATATGCAAGATGCTTAGCAGCAACTGATTAAAATTAGTTTTATAGCAATCCTTTACCAAAAAAGATGAAATTAACACTCTAATTGCCCTGATTTGGACATGTCAGAATAAGATAGTATAAGCATTTTCAACTTCATAGAATGCAGTCATTCAAGTACAAAACCCAGAACAATCTTTTAAGGGCAAATCGGGATGGACAACAAATCTGGCTCTGAAACAAACTATCACAAATGCAAATATTTTAGAAGTTCACTCTATGTGTCTCCAACTCAAATGCACAATAGAACTGAGTGAGGAAAGTCCATTTTAGGTTTCAGTAGGTTTCAAAGGTACATTGGATGTCAGAAAAATGTACGCAATATACATCCTGAAATTCTTTTTCTTCGCAAATATCCATGAAAACAGAGGAGCGCCCCAAAGAATGAATGATAGTTAAATGTTAGAACCCCAAAGCCCCCCTTCCATGCATAAGCAGCAGCAAAGCAATGATCTCCCCTCCCCCACCAGCAAAAAAAGCATCGACACCCCCCCACCAAGCACTCAAGTGTGCAGCAAAGTATCAATCAAGACATAGACTTGCAGTACCCCAAAGACTGGTTGCCTGGTTTGGAGAACAAGTCATATGAAGCAAGGTTAGCAGAACTGGGACTTTTCTCTTTGGAGCATAGAAGAATGAGAGGGGACTTGATAGAGGTCTACAAGATTATGAGAGGCATAGATAGAGTGGATAGTCAGTACCTGTTTCCCAGGGCACCAATAGCAAACACCAGAGGGCATATGTACAAAATTAAGGGAGGGAAGTTTAGGGGAGACATCAGGGATAAGTTTTTTACACAGAGGGTTGTGAGTGTCTGGAATGACCTGCCAGGGGTGGTGGTGGAGGCTAAAACATTAGGGGTATTTAAGAGCTTCTTGGACAGGCACATGGAAAAATAGAGGGTTATGGGGTAGTGTGGGTTTAGTACTTTTTTTTAAGGATTATATGGGTTGGTACAACATGGAGGGCTGAAGGGCCTGTACTGTGCTGTAGTGTTCTATGGACTGCTCATTCACACTGTAATTCGACATACCACAGGCTCTCTTTCTCCCTAATAAGGAAAAAAGAGGTGTCCCCATTTCACAGCGAGAGGGGAGACATAACAAAACAACTCACTGATTTATGCTGTTAATAGCCTGTTGCGTCACTTTGTCCGAGCTCTGTGCCCAAAGAACTCGGGTCTCTGGGCACACAGCCAGCAGCCAACTCCCTGCTTTTGATCTTCCGAATAGTCCCATGACACATCAGGCGGCGACACCGACCTCAGATCCATCCGCCTCCAGGGCCATGGAAATCCAGCACCCTGAAGGCGCACTGGTCTTCCAGGCCGCATCCTTGGGGTATCAAAAAACAACCAGTCATGAGGACCCAAGAGCGGGACCCATTTCCACAAAGAACCAAAGTTAGTGTGTAACTCCAGGTCAGGGTCTTCAAAAGAACCCCCCACACCCTGAAAAGAAACGAAAGAGACATTAAAGATAGAAATAGAGCTGTTTCTGAACATGCAACAAAGCAGTTGCCGTTAGGTGCCATCATCCTAAGCTCTGCCCTACAAATTACTTAATCTATTATTTAAATTTCTGTTTCACTTTTTTGTTAAATATTGCTCTTTTTCTGAATGGATAGTTATTCAATTAAGCCTGAACTAATAGAGGTAGGTAGCTCCTGAGAAAAGTGAAGATATGAAGGGCTGCAGATGCTGGAATCTGCAGCTCAGCGGTCAGGCAGCATCAATGGAAGAAATTGGGCAGTATACCCACCAGTTTCTGAGGGACGTGGATCTTGCAATTTCTCAAGGAGATTGTGTTCATCTTGAAATATTTCCTCTGTCTACCTGTTAATTTCTTTGCATGAAACACCACCATTGTTGGCCAAATCAAAGGGGATGATAAATCAGCATATTGGAGGCAGATTGAGAATCTGGTTGAGTGCCGCCACAACAAAAACCTCTCACTCAATATCAGCAAAACCAAAGAGCTGATAGTTGACAACAGGAGGTTCAAGAACCAGGTCTCATTAGAAGATCGGATGAACACATTTCCAGTAAAATTTCAGAAACTTGTCATTGTTCTAAATTCCATTGGCACCCTTTTCCCCACTGTAAGTGTTCACTCCCTGTATGATTGAAACACTATGCTGTAACATTAATCCCAACATGACATCTTGCAACAACTCATGAATATGTCATCAATAACACCTCACAAGCCCAACCAGGAGGCCGCAGGGACACTCAAACAGCACCTTCACCACACCACAAATCTCCATGCTCATCATCAATGGGTCAAGTTCATGGAAGTACCTTCATGAAAGGACTGTGGAACAATGTATCCCAATGACTCCAGCAGTTTAAGAAAGCACTCGTCCATCACCTCCCTTTCAAGACCAATCAGGAATTGACAATAAATAATGGCTTTAGGAGAAACTACCACAACAGTGATGGGCACTATAAGCAAGTGATAAATTGAAATGTTCATCTGCAGAGATTTCATTTAGCTTACTTGGACTGAAATTAATGCCACTAAATAAAGCAGGGATATTAAAATCAGTGGAATTTATTAAGTAATATTAATACTCTGATATTAAGAAAAGCTGGGAACCAATTATTAATTGAACATTTACAGTACGGGTTGGCTCTGAATGCAATACCAACTAATTAGCACAGAGATTATCTTTGGCATGGATATTCCATTGGAGTGAGGTCATTATGAGAGGTTTCTACTGCATCCAGGACTGAAAAAGAGACAACTAAAAGCTTAAAAATAGATTGTTGTTTTATTTATGGATGCTCTAATCATGGATGTATATGAAAAATAAAGGGGAATGATTGTAAGCTAGCCTTATTTCCTGACAAATCATGGCATTGAAAAATTCACCTTCATATCTAAATCACAGTTCCAAATTAAATTTGAATGTATAACATAGGGTGATAGTCCAAAACCACTGACTCTTTTTAAATGAGTGCTCTGATGTAGGTAGGATTATGAAAATAACTTTCAGTATCAAGTACTGTTAGTTGTAGAAATAAATATCATTATAAGCCCTTGCTTCATCACTGTGTGTCAGATGTGCTCAGTTTCTAGACTCACTTCCCTGGGCATTCATTGATATTCATATGTTTTTTTATACAAGACTATAAAACTTACCAGATAAATAACTCAATTTCAGTAATAAAGAAGAAGTTGTAAGTATAATTGAAGTTTTAAGTTTTAATTTTCTGGATTCGAAAGCTGTTTTATACTTGTTGGAGTTTCAGTTGCAGCAGCAGAAATTTAAATTAAGGTAAATATAGCTGAAGAATTTATATAAATTACTTGTCAAATTTTGTGAAAGCTTGAAGGGTTAGATGTGTTTTGCAGCTCTGGCAAGTGGGAGAAAAACATAAACTCCACTTTACAGCAGCATGATCATGAAATCAAGACAAATAACTAACAACAAAACTATTGCCTAATTATGCATAATGTATCCCAGAAACATTGATCCAGTCACTTTTAGCTGTGCAATATAAAACGATTCCTTGATTCGGTAGTGATTTAATTGTTGATGAAGCAATATGATTCATTCACCAAATGTTTTCAGGCTTGCTGAAAATAATTTACCAATTATATTTGTGGCAAGATATCCCGTGAGTAAATGAATCAAGTAGCAATCCAGAATAAGAAGCCGGCGGATCTGAAAAATACTCTTAAAGCTGAATGTGGAGTTTCAAGCCAATGGAAAGCAAAATGTGGTATGGCAATCTAAGAAAATTATTAATTTCTAATTAAATTAAGACCTAATTAAAGCTGTCTAAATCTCAGAGAAATAAGGAACAGAACAATACACTGAGGAAGATTCGCATAGTCACTCTGTGATTTTACATCACATGCTGGAATCAATATAGCATCCTAAAAGTCTACAGCATTTTTCACAAGAACATCCCAGGAAACTCTTTAATAAATGAAATATTCATAATTTAGGAGAATACAAAATAAATATAAAGATTAAGTTTATTTGTCACATATATGTAGAAACAACAAAACATACGGTGAAATGTGTCATTTATGTCAACAGCCAACATCATCTGAGGATGTACTGGGTGCAGGTCACAAGTGTGGCAACTCCTGGCACCAACGTCGCATGCCCACAACTTACTAACCCTGACTGATCTCTATATGTCTTTGAACTGTGGGAGAAAACCACAGCGCCCAAAGGAAGTCCACGCAGTCATCTTCCCGTGTGCACATGGGTTTCCTCTGGGTGCTCCAATTCCCTCCCACGGTCCACAGACGTATTGGTTAGTAGGTAAATTGGACATTGTAAATTGTCCCGTGATTTGGCTAGGGTTAAATCAGTGGGTTGCTGGGCTGGAAGGGCCTGTTCTTTACTGTATTTCTAAATAAAATTAATTAAATATAGACTTAACAGAAAAAATATACTGGAGGGATTGAGTATGCTCTGCTATTCCATCATTGCTGATCCTTTTTCCCCTCTCATCCTCAATCTCCTGCCTTCCCCCATCCACATGTCCCTTCATGCCCTGACTAATCAAGAATCTATCAATCTCTACCTTAAATATACATAAAGACTTGGTTTCCACAGCCGCCTATGGCAATGAATTCCATAGATTCACCACTCTCTAACTAAAGAAATTGCTCCTCACCACCTTTAGTCAGAATGGACAACTCTCTATTCTGAGGCTGAATCCTCTAGTCTTAGACCCCCACTATATGAAACATCCTTTCCACATCCACTCTACTGAGGCCTTTCAATATTTGATAGCTTTCAAAGAGGTCAGTCCTCATTCATTTGAATTCCAGTGAGTAGAGACCCAGAGCCAATAACAAATCACTCTAATCCTAGTCAACTTGCATAATATTGTACAGTAGTATCTGGGGACTGCTGTCAGAAATGACAGAGCTAATGAACAGATTAGTCAAGCATCAGCCTCACATTGTCCTATTCACAGTGTTATACCTTACGTGGGATGCAGCCCAGTCAGCAGCGGTTAGCACTGTTGCCTCATGGCCCTAGGGATCCAGGTTTGTTGTTGGTGCTGTGTGGAGTTTGCACTTTCTTACAATGAATACTTGGGTTTCTGCTGGACACTCTGGTTTCCTCCTTCATCCTACTGCTGCTTAATGCACGTAAGCAGCAAAGCTTATCAAAGGATGATTACTGAACATGAGTGTGTTTCAGAGCAACAGGGAAATGGGAGAAGGGGAGTGGAACTGATGGGACTGCACTTCTGGGAACCAGCATGAACCTGATAAGCTGAATGGCCTCTTTCTGGGTCATTATAAGTATCAGGCAATATGCCACAATGCTCCATCATAAAATCTAATGTATCTTGTCCCAATAGCAATACAGACCCACTGGAGAAGGCAGCATTGCGGTACACAGGCAGGAGCCAGTCTCCCTTGGAGTCCTCAGTAATGACTTCAGATGCCATGACAGAAGACTAATAGCTCCAGGTCAAAATGGAAAAGTAATATAGTCTCTGATTACCACCAACCATCCCAATTTAGCTGATGAGTTACTGCCCCGCCATGTTCAGTGATACTAGCAAACATGATAAATAGGTACAGTTGGTATGCAACTTTAGCAGTATTTATTATAAGTGGCAGAAATATCAACAAGTATTTAAAAAAACTATGAAAAATCAAAAAATTATTAATTTTGATAAAGAAAAGTTCAAGTCAGATTAGCTTTGAAACAAATAGAAGATACAATGGTTGCTTTGCAAAGTTGAAGAAGGTGAAAAGTACCTGGCAAACAAGGAGTTTTTGGAGCTGATTTTGCTGGACTCTGCTCACCGCTTGGAGTCATGGGTCCTTGCTCCTTGGATACCGTACTCACCAAAGCTGCATTGCAGAAAGCAGAGCTCACAAGTCTTCTGCACCCTGAAATCAGGTGGCAAAGTCTTAATGGCAACTAGGCCTCTGGTAGCAAATCACTGCAGCATTGATCAGGAAGATCCTGAAAGGCACCTAAAGTCTCTGTCTTCCTGTAAAATTTATTGGTGTTTCTTATATTCTGATTTATTTAAAGAACATTCAAACTAAAGTGAATGGTTTAAAAGAATTTAAAAATTGAATAATGTTAACTGAAATCACGAAGTCCTTGGAATTATTTAACCGGAAGTAAAACGATTTTTAGAAATTACTTACCTCCACCTCAGCTTCAAATCTCCAAAATTGGAATCCTGAGGAAGCTCCATTTAGTGTGCTAAAGTTTATTATAGCATGGTTATAGATGGTGGCATTACCATCTGTCACTCAATGCATCTTGGATTCCTGCTCTCAATGCCATTGCAAAAAGTGTCCAAAAATGACAGTAGTTGCTTGAAACGTCCATTGAAAACCTTCAATTCCATTTCAAGCCATCAGCTTCACACTGCAAGTTTCACCCCATTGTGACATTAAAAGAGATAACCTAAGGAGCACAAAGAAGAACTGGTTACATTTTCCCAGGAAAATTACAATGGTTTTGGGATGATAAAATCAGTAAGGAAATAGGAGATGCAATACAAGAGTATTGTGGGCAAAGAAAAGAAAGTAGACACAAAACTCCTGTTCGTGGAATTGTATGACGGCCTAATTGTGAAATAAAAGCTACATAACAAATCTACAAGCAGAGAGTGAATGAGTCTGAATAAAAAAATTATTCTTTTAGGACATGCCAAGTGCCATCTTATCCATTGTGATAACAAAAAAATACACACTGAGTAAAGACAACAAAATTCCTAATCTGCATGCTGCTCTATTCCTACTGCAAGATGTAAATATCAAAGCTCAATCAGGTGGGATGTTAGTTCAGATAAACTTCAGATAGACCAGACATTACTCTTCATTCGGAAAAGGAATACAGCTTAACGAAGATTTTACCAAAGCATGTGTTAGTGCAATGGTGTGTTAATTAGCTGAGGTGACTGGAAAGAGAAAGAAGTTCACAGATTTGGAGGCAAACAATTGGATGTTTTCAGTAACATGATACAAAAATGGAAGATAAATGTTTACCTCTGAAAAGAGGTACTTCAAATTTCACAATACTGTGAATTTAAAGACTTAGAACAGCCAAAATCTGCAAGATCAATTTCAACACTAAGAGAAATTTGGACAGTTACAGTACATGGATGGGAAGGGTATGGAAGACTATGGTCCGTGTGCAGGTCAGTTGGACTAGGCAGAATAATAATTCAGCACAGACAAGATGGGTTGAAGGACCTGTTTCTGTGCTGTAGTGTTCTATGACTTCAAGAATGGGGTCATACTTACACTGAATTATGTAGTGCTATTTATTAGGCATGAGAGGTAAGGAAAACAAAGAGGTGGTCACAGGAGGCAGAGGAGTGGTTACGGAATTGCTTTGAGTCGGAGGACTGGGTCATGTTCAAGAACTCATCAGAGGATTGAATGAAAGTGCATCAGTTATCACGGATATTATAAAGACACTCATGGACAGGTGTGTCCCACAAAAACATTCTGAGTCTTCCCCAGTCAGAGATCTGCAATCTACTGAAGGCTAGACTGGCAGTGTTCAGGTCTGGCAACCAACAAAACTACGAGAGATCCAGGGAGACCTCTAGAAAGCCATTTCACATGCAAAGAAGCAATTATGAACCAAATTTGAATCACAGAAGGATGGTTGACATCCATGGCAAGGCTTGAGTGCTATCATCTACAAATTATTCAATGTAAACATAGCGGAAAGAAAACATATTTTGCCAGCCTGATTGAGTTAGGTGAAGTGGGGACAAATACCAAATAAGAGAATTTGCAATGGATGCTGTGAATATGGACTAATCATATGGACATTTATAAAACTCCTCACAGGAGATTTGTAATCACACATTATCCCAAACAATATACTTGCTTGTCCTTTCAAGTACTACAAGTTCTACCTGTGGTAGAGTATGTGAGTCCCATGCAGGGCGTTCAGGTACCTCAGAAGCCAGAGAACTGCTGTAAAAATAAGTCAGCCTCAAACCCAAGGAGCTGCCTAAGACAAAGAAGAAGGTAGAAAGCACAGGAGCTAGGAGGGAAGGAGAGAGAATGCAGCAGGATTACACAAGGAGACATTACTAGGGAGAAATCATGCATAGGAGGATGATGTTGCCCTTTGTGGGAAAGGATGCATCATACATTATGTTGGGAAAGCTCTTACATGTTGGAGTTTGCCAGCAACAACCTCCAAACTATTGGTCAGATTTCCTGAGGACTAGGAAACCCATGCTGGAAGCGGCAGATTTAACTGGGCTATATAATCTCAGACATAAAGCTTCATTTAAGCATTATATCAACCAGTGCATGTCATCAATGCAAGGAAATCACCCAACCATGACTCTGCTACCTTCAAGCAAAAGCCACATTTCCATGGCCATGTAAGTTAAGGTTTTATATTTTTACAAATTTAACCCTAATTGCACTCTATTGTGGCATGTCAGGCCAAAGGCAATAGGATTATTAAAAATGCACCATGACCATAGAACATAATATACAATAGAACATTTCTAAAGCATTTTAAAAATATAATTCCTTTGAAACCCAGTTAGTTGTACAGTATAAGCACACAGAGCAACTAAAGTACAGCAAAAATCCCTGAAACAGGAAATGGGCTTGTTTAGGTGGTAGCTGATAGAGAAATATTGGATGGGACACTACAACCGTCTGTTTTCCAACATGTCCCTGAACATCTTCAAATAGTTCCTTTCACATTCACTTGAGGAAGCAGATGGAGACTTCATTTCAAATGTCATTCAGAAATTGGCTACAGTTCTGAAGTGCAAGCCTCCATCACAGGCATTATTTGTCATTTGTGAAGTGTCATTTGCATTCATGACTCCAGAGTACTGCTAACAACGGCAATCTGACAACAATATCAATAAGAAAAAGTCAAACTTAAAAACAAGTTTGCTGTTCATAATTTAAATAGGAATCATTCCCCATAAAGTCTGAAGACAGTTCTGCAGCACCAGATTATCAGACATGATTAATCTAGAGAAGCAGAAGAAGCCAAATTCACTGAACAAACTAAGCTACAAGTACGCCATAAAGATAACCTACTTAAGGGCTTTCTAGACATAATTGTGAGAGAAATAAAGTGATTAGATAGATTAATCTTGCTATTCAAGATTAAGCTAAACAATTAAGATAAGGTCAACTCCACATTGTTCAGCAGGATCAAAATGAAATTAATGATCAGGGCCATTTCCTAATCAAGATCCTAAAAAAAACAAATTTACCTTTCCTTATTTAGAGAAATAAACACTTTTATTTTCATTCTCATTCCAGTGCAGTGCTGCATTTTCTGATTGACAGACCAGCTCCTGTCAGATCACAAGAGTACAACCTGTAAAATGGAGTCAAGAACATTTTACAAGACTACTGCTTGATTTGTTCTGTCTATATCCTCTCGACAGGAGTTTTTGAATCAACAGAGGATGGCTTTTACATAAATTATAAAAGAGCCCTTAAAATGCACTGGAGTTCAGGTGGTGTCATGTAAGACTTTGATTTGACACCTCATCACTTCATATCTACTCCTCAGCTCTACACCAGTCACAGCTAGTGTACAGCCATTGTACAGCCATTGGAATAGGCTTCCCAACCTGAATAAGAATTGCAGGGAAGTGTTATTTTAATAGAAATTAATAATAAGATCTTAATTTTAAAGTTCATTGCGTCACACAGACTAGAAACATGTCTTTTGGTCCACCTACCCTGTGCTGACCATCAACCATATATACACCAATCCCACTTCATTCCCATATGTTCCTCTCATCTACAGCTAGATTCTACCACCCACTTACATGCTTGGCATTATTCAGAGTGGCCATTTAATCAACTACCTGCACATCTTTGGCATATGGGAGGAAAACAAAGCATCCAGAGTAAATCTACAGGGTCACAGAGAAAACATGCAAACTCCACACAGACAGAAACAGAGATCAGAATCAAACCCAGAGCAACAAAGCAGCAGCTTTACCAGCTGTGCCACATAATCGCCCATGCATGTTAAACAAATTTTAATTAAGGAAATATACTTAACTGTTTCTCAATGTCTAATCATTAGGCATATTTTGACAGAGCTAAACTGTCAAAAGGCCACAAGAGTCGTCCAGGAAAGAGGGCCTCACATTTGGTCATGAGCCATCGATGGCTCCACCTTGTGAGACTGCAGCAGCAAGGCCTGAAGATTGATCGCAGGCACACAGTTAA
The DNA here is from genome assembly GCF_030144855.1 of Hypanus sabinus. Lineage (NCBI taxonomy): Eukaryota > Metazoa > Chordata > Chondrichthyes > Myliobatiformes > Dasyatidae > Hypanus > Hypanus sabinus. The sequence goes on from NC_082706.1 coordinate 158,130,996, forward strand.
AAAAGGTAAATATAGCTCCAGCAGAATAGATGCAAACTCAAGACACAGGCAATATCAGAGAAACTTCCTGTATTTAATTCCAGATTATCAAAGAGAATTGAACTGAATTACACCACATCCTCAGCTTTAATCTTTAAAGATGATTCACTACAAAGGTGAGCTCTGCTGATGAGAAAGAGGCAACTACACTACATTGCTGGATCCATTCAAGACATTTTTGTAATATGAGGTGCATTAGCTGCTCAGCACGTACTGACGCATACAGTGAAAGTTAACTTATTCATACACATCATCACAAAAACTGACAAAAAAATTAGAGTACACCTTTTCCAAGTAGAAGCATCCAAAATTGATGGAAGTCATGAATATCAGGGTCCCTGCAACGAATTAAAAGTAGTGGATGCTGGAAGTACATAGAGAGTCAGAATATACATATGAAGAGTTGAAACAGAAGCAGGACCTGTCCTCTTGGCTCTTTACCATGACTGATCCAATTTTGACCGCAATACTACTTACTATTTCTCTCTTCTCATATCTATTAATCCCTTTTTAGATCAAACATCTGTCAATTTCCACTTTTAATGCAGTCAATGGCTCTGCTCCCATGGCTATTTTGTGGCTTTGTGTCTCTGTTTAAGCTCCTGCCCTCATAGCCGCTCCATAAGAACATAGACCATAAGATATAGGAGCAGGTTTAGGTCACTTGTCCCATCAAGTCTGCTCAGCCACTTCATCATGTCATATCCAATTTTCCTCTCAGCCCCAATGACATGTCTTCTCCTTGTATCCCTTCCTGCCCTGAATAATCAAGAATCTATCAATCACTGCCTTAAATATACCCAACAACTTAGCCTCCACAGCCACCTGTGGCAATGAATTCCACAGATTCACCACTCTAGATAAAAAAATTCCTCCTTATCTCCATTCCAAATGGACGTCCCTCTGTTACAAGGCTGTGTCATCCGGTCTTAAAATATCCCACCATAGGAAACTTACTCTTCAAATCTACTCAATCAAAGCCTATCAAAATTCAATAGATTTCAATGAGATTCTCCCAATATTCTTCTAAATTCCAAAATGTTCCTCATGTGTTAAGCCTTTCAATCCCAGAATCAATTTTGTGAACCTTCTTTGAACCCTCTCCAGTGCCAGCACATTTCTTTCTAAGATAAAGGGCCCAAATCTGCTTGCAATACTACAAGTGAGGCTTCACCAGTGCTTTATAAAGCCTTAATATTAATACTACAATATAACACGACCGTGGTGGGTCTCATCTGTAAGAACGACGAGTCAGCTTACAGAGAGGAGGTGCAGCGGCTAACGGACTGGTGCAGAGCCAACAACCTGTCTCTTAATGTGAACAAAACAAAAGAGATGGTTGTTGACTTCAGGAGGGCACGGAGCGACCACCCCCTGCTGAACATCAACGACTCCTCGGTAGAGATCATAAAGAGCACCAAATTTCTTGGTGTTCACCTGACGGAGAATCTCACCTGGTCCCTCAACACCAGCTCCATAGCAAAGAAAGCCCAGCAGTGTCTCTACTTTCTGAAAAGGCTGAGGAAAGTCCACCTCCCACCCCTCATCCTCATCACATTCTACAGGGGTTGTATTGAGAGCATCCTGAGCAGCTGCATCACTGCCTGGTTTGGAAATTGCACCATCTCAGATCACAAGACACTACAGCAGATAATGAGGTCAGCTGAGAAGATCATCGGGGTCTCTCTTCCCGCCATCACGGACACTTACACTACACGCTGCATCTGCAAAGGAAACAGAATTATGAAGGACCCCATGCACCCTTCATACAATCTCTTCTCCCTCCTGCCATCTGGGAAAAGGCTCCGAAGTATTCGGGCTCTCACGACCAGACTATGAAACAGTTTCTTCCCCCAAGCTATCAGACTCCTCAATACCCGGAGCCTGGACTGACACATTGCCCTATTATCTTGTTTATTATTTATTGAAATGCCTGCACTGTTTTTGTGCACTTTACACAGTCCTGTGTAGGTCTGTAGTCCAGCATAGTTTTTTCTGTGTTGTTTTTTACGTAGTTCAGTCTAGTTTTTGTACTGTGTCATGTAACACCATGGTCCTGAAAAACATTGTCTCCTTTTTACTATGTACTGTACCAGCAGTTATGGTCGAAATGACAATAAAAGTGACTTGACTTGACTTGATCTTAGCTTTTATATTCTAATCCGCACAAAATGAAAGCTAATATTGTATTTGCCTTTCTCACCACCAATTCAACCTGCAAATTAACCTTTAGGGAATTCTGCCCAAGGTCTCCCAAGTCCCTTTGCAACTCAGAACATTCTCTCCATTTAGAAAATAGTTTATGTTTTTTATTTTTTCTACCAAAGTACATGACCATATGCTTCGCGAAACTGTATTCCATCTGCAGCTTCGGTGATCATTCCCCTGATGTACCTAAGTTTTTTTCAGTTGTTTCTTTCTTGTGGCAGACCAGTGGGTAGGTGATCTGTTAATTTTTTGTGTGGAGGGGACTGGGGGTTTTGACGGTACTGCCGCTGTTCTTTTCTGCAAGTGAGGGGTTGGGGATTATTATTGTCGCTGTTTTTTTCTCTGTGGGGAGGAGCTGGGATTATGTTGCTATTGTTGCTTTTTTGCTATGGGGAGGGTTGGGGGAATTGATGCTATTGTTACTGATTTTTTTTCTGTGGGGGTTGAGGGTGGGTTTGCAAGTTTTGCTTCTTTTATTGTCCATGCTGGGGCAGTGTTGATGTCTTTTCTTTCAACAAAATTTCATGGTCTTTCTGTATTTAATGGCTCTCCGGAGAAGACAAATATCAGAGTTTTATTCTACATGCAAGCTTTGACAATAAAGTGAACCTTTGAACCTTCTGTACCCTCTCTGCTTCCTCAACACTAACTGCCCTTCCACCTATCTTTGCATCATCTGCAAAGTTGGCCAAAAAGCCATTAATTACCTTATCCAAATCATTGACGTACAATGTAAAAAGAAGCAGTCCCAACACAGACATCTGTGGGACACTAGTAGTCACTGACAGCCAACCAGAAAAGGTCCCCTTTATTCCCAGTCTTTGCTTCCCACTAATAAACCATTGCTGTAACCATGTTAGTATCTTTCCTGGAATACCATGGGCTCTTAACTTGTTAAGCAGCCTCACACATGGCATCTTGTCAAAGGCCTTCTGAAAATCCAAGTACACAAATTTCACCAATTCTCCTTTGTCTGTTCTGCTTGTTATTCCTTCAAAGAATTCCATCAGATTTATCAGGCAAGATTTTCCCTTGAGAAAAGCATGCTGACTATGGCCTATTTAATCACATGTCTCCAAGTTCAGAAATGATTCCAGGATTGAATGGCTTGTCATATGAAAAATATCTGATGGCTCTGGGTCTGTATTCACTGGAATTCAGAAGAATGAAGGGTGATCTCATTGAAACCTATCAAGTGGCAAAAGCTCTTGATAGACTGGATGTGGAGGGGATGTTTCCTATGGTGGAATGGTCTAAGACCAGAGGACGCAGCCTTGGAATAGAAGGATGTACTTTTAGAACATAAATGAGGAGAAATTACTTTAGCCAGAAACTGTGACATTGTGAAATCTGTGAATGTGTGGTATTCATTGCACCAGACAACTATGGAGGCCAAGCCTTTATGTATATTTAAGGCAGAGGTTAATAGATTCTTGATTGTTTGGGGCATGAAGGAATATGGGGAGAAGGCAGGAGATTAGGGCTGAAAAGAAAATTGTATCAGTCATGATTAAATGGCAGAGTAGACTTGATGGGCCAAATGGCCTAATACTGCTCCTATATCTTATGATCTAATGGCACCCTGAAACCACATCCTTAACAATCAAACCCAACCTTTTCCCAACCACTGAGGTCAGACTAACTTGCCTATAATTTCCTTTTTTCTGCCTCTCTTCCTTCTTGAAGAGTGAAGTGACATTTGCAATTTTCCAGTCCTCTGGAACCTTGCAAGAATCCACTGATTCTTGAAAGATTATTACCAACGCCTCCACAATCTCTTCAGACTCCTCCTTCAGAACCTTGGGTGTAGACCATCTGGTTCAGGTGACTAATCTACCATCACATCTTACAGTTTCTCAAACATCTTCTCCCTAGTAATGGCAACTTCATTCACCTCTGCCCTGTGACCTCTGGCACACAGCTGGTGTCTTCCATAGTGAAGACTGATACAAAATGTTTATTCAGTTCATCTGTCATTTCCTTGTCCCACAGTGCTACCTCTCCAGGATCATTTTCCAGCAGTCTGATATCTACTCTTGCCTCTCTTTTACTTTTTATATATGTGAAGAAACTCTTTGGTATTGTATTTAATATTATTGGCTAACATAGCTTAGTATTCCATCTTTACTTTCTTTATCACTTTTTAGTTGCTTTCTGTTGGTTTCTAAAAGATTCCCAATTCTCTAACTTCCCATGAATTTTTGCTCTATTATATGCCATCACTTTGGTTTTATGTTGGCTTTGACTTTTATTGTAAACTCTGGTTCCCACCCCGCTGCCAAATTAATTTCAACCCTCCCAAACGCTCCTATCCTTCGAGGTGGAGCTTCAGGCAGCAATGTGCTAGAAAATTGACAATCTTCCACCAGAATAAATTCGTCCTCTTCATTTTAATTGGGCAACATTCTTATTCCAAAACAACACCCAATATTTCACAAGGGGAAGCATTCTTTCAGAAGCCACCTGCCTCAAAAATTTACATTTTCAATAAATCACTTCTATTTTTTCCAAACGCAGACAGTTGGCACAGGTTGCTCAGTCTTTCTTCATGCATCACCTCTTTCATCCCAGGAATAAGTCTGGTGAGCACGCTTAAGACTGCATTCAAAGTATATTCCTGCTCATCAGGATTTTATAATTCTTTGTGAGGTCTGTTCTCAGTTACTTAAATTCCATCAAATGTAACCCCGCTCATCCCAATCTCTCTTCACTTTGAGGGAAGTCATTGGTGCAGTGGTATTATAATTCACTGGAATTAATAATCTAAATATCCAGGTTTTTAAATTAAACATTTTTAAAAAAGCAAAAAACCCATCACCTACCTCAGGGAAAGCTTTGAGAATCTCGGCCAAACAGATGTACAATCAGCAAAAATCAGGTTCTCGATCTGACTCGCATGAGGATGAAATCTCTCCCCCTCCAATCGTAAATCCAGTAATGAAGGAGTGAGGACGCCGCGGGACAATTAGTGCTGAAGTTTACACAGCGGTAGATGCTGCATCATATGTAAGAAAGGTAATTACTGAGGATTGCAAGACTATGGCTGCCCTGGCTAAAGCCATTGAAAAGAATGTGCTATTCTCCCATTTGGATGACAATGAAAGAAGTGATATTTTTGATGCAATGTTTCCTGTCACATACATTGCTGGTGAAACAGTCATACAACAAGGCAATGAAGGAGATAATTTTTATGTTACTGATCAAGGAGAAATGGATGTTCATGTTAACAATGAATGGGTGACTAGCACTGGAGAGGGTGGCAGTTTTGGAGAACTTGCATTGATTTATGGAACTCCAGGAGCTGCAACTGTCAGAACAAAGAGCTTCCCCTCTGCCATCAGATTTCTGAATGGACAATGAACCATGGATACTTACTTGTTCTTTTCTGCACCTTGCAGAGCATCGGCTAGCAACCTTTCCATTTCTTTAGCATTTTTGTTTTTTTTTTGTTGCTAGCTCAACGCTCAACCCAACACAGATAGAAAGTGTGCAAGGAACTGGCCAGTTTCAATCCTGGGACCACTCACCTCGAAGTCCAATATGGATGACACTACGCATCTGGCTGGCATGAACACTTCCTCAATAATTTTTTCCCCTCTCTATTTGCACTACTTATTTAATTTTTATATATATATATATATATATATATATATACTTCTTATTGTAATATATAATTTTTATTACTGTGTATTACAACATACTGCTGCCGCAAATGAAATGAATTTCATGACATGTGTCGGTGGTTCTGATTCTAAACTCGTCTTCTCAATCAAAGGAAATGGGGTAAACCATTTTGAACTGTGATGAGGAGAAATTTCTTCACCTAAAATGTACATGTGGAGCTCTGTATCACAGAATAAAGGTAAATTGTTATATAAAGGAAGGGTCTCTCTCTCTCTCTCTTTCACACACACACACGTTATGTGGATAAGGGAAGAAAGCATGAATGTGAATGTCAGTCATCATCATAATTAGTGGTGGAGTAAGCTGAAAGGTCGGGATGCCCTGGTCTTGTTCTTATTTTCTATTTTTCAGCATTTAAGGAACGTGGATAGAGATAAGGACCATTCCTTCAGCTGCTGTGTTGAAAGATGGGACCACTAACCAGCCTATATAAGTAACCACAGGCTTGACATATAGCTACATATTTGATTCTGTTCTGATAAATGTGTACTCACAAGTGGCTTGTGTTCAGGTTTCAGACATATTCCCTTCGAAATCTCTGCATCAAAGTTGAAGAAAACAAATGCTCAAAGGATAGCTAACGGTTTTCCACTAACAAGTAATTATTCTGGTATTGAACCAACAGAGAATTCAGACAGCAGCAATTGCCGCCTCAGTGTCTTAATTTTCCTTGAAGAGTTTAGCACATTTGACAATGAGCACCAGACCTAACACTTTAGAAAGAAATTAATACCATGCATTACAATTAAGGACAAGAAATTCAATGTAGCTGCTGCCTTCTGTTTACATGGAACAATTTCAGTGAACTTCTACACAAGTAACATTTGTAATTGCTTTCTTCAATCATCATTTGATTTTTGTTTACTCAAAAACCATACAATGTTTCAAACAATGGCACCCATAGAAAGGTTTAATTTAAAGGTTTTTTTTAATTCTTACTTTAATTCTAATACTGTAATTCCTGTAATTACGTCTTTAGGCTTCATCAACCAAATTGATGCAGATTCAGCTACTCCCACTTCTCCAAACACAAAACTGAGGGTATAATGTTAAACTGACTGAAAATTGGGAAAGAAAGTTGATGTTTATGCTATTCCTATACTTGTGAAGTATTTATTAACTTATTTTAGTTATTTAGAGAAAAAGCGCACAACAGGCTCTTCTGGTCCATTGAACTGTGCTGGCCAGCAAGCCTCCAAATTAACCTGAGCTTATTCACAGGACAATTAGCAATGTCCACTTAACTTAACAGCAAGTAAGTCTTTGGACAGTGGGAGAAAACTGGAACACCTGGAGGAGACCCATGCACACATGGGAAGAAAGTACAAATATTCCAACAGAGGATGCCAGAATTGGTTTGTGATAACTTCATGCTAACCAGGATTGTATTGTGGCACCCCAAAGTAGAAGTATCATTGGATTAGCCCGGATATGCTTATCATCAGAAAGCTGTTAATTCATGTCACAGCTGGATGTTGTTCAATTTAGAATTAGCTAAATAAAGCTGAATGGAGTAAGCCAATCAGTTTCTTTTCAGCAAGAGCTGAATAATTTGAGATTAATGCAATGTATTACTTTTTTGTTGTTTTTTTTTTGCTGAGACAGGCGAAAATTGTCAAACATATACATATCAAATTTTTCTTGCGATGAAGGCAATAAAATAAATTGTTAACCGGACCTTGATGGCTAATAACTTGGATTCCAAACAACAAAGCCTTGCATTACAGGGGCATTCACCTCTCAAGTCCTACATCACACTAGACTTGCTTACTACATCATGCCATTGCTCAGGTAATGCTGCTGGAATCGAGGATGGCTTTGGCCCAGTAAGATTGATCCTCTGCACCCAGGTGAAATATCAGACAATGATTCCAGTAAAAGCACCTGGTAAGCAAAACCTGGCTTATTATGTAATTCCGATCTGTAATTTCGTATTCAGATGGCAGTAAAGGTCAATCATATAAATGGATTGTCATCATATGTATAGTAGTACTTATAGCTATCCAGAAGCTTCTGTAAATAACTTTCCAATGCAATAAAATATGTTATTTTCAAATTCACAATTTACTCTGACTACTTTAGGTCTCATATTTATGCGGACGCATTGGTGAGCAGGAAGCAAACAATAATTCCTTTCCTGATTGATGCACCAAGATTTCTTCTTTATGTCATATTTTTTGATGTTACAAAGTTACATCGATAGTATTCATGGGAAGATGGAGGCTTAGTCAGGTGATGGACGACACTATCATTTTCTGGAAGTGGTTATTGGGTCAGCTGAGTTTGCTCAACTTCCTCTTTGATCTTGAGGGTATCCAATTCTAATTCAGCAGAAGTGAATGGTATGTTATGCATTCTAAAGAATGAGGCATACCATGTAATGCTTTGCTCATGGTGACCTCTTCAAATGCCTACATATCAAATGGAGTTGTTGCTTGCCTAAAGATTACCATGTTTCACCAGATATTTGTCCTCATTTTGTAACAACACTGTTCTAAATTTCATGTTCTCATCTGGCATTAGTTTTTTTTTTATCTGGCTTTATTACAATTACATAGATTTTTATCATTCATCTTGCAGGTTATTTCTGGAAGACACCTACACCAGGTTGGACAACACCAAGTGTAGCTGCTGGCACTCCCACTGTTAAATGCAGTGCTGCTCTGCAGTTTCATAAGTTCTTTTTCCTTTAATTTTTCATCATCATCATGGGAAGTACTCGTAACTTTCTTCAGGATTCACAATCTCTCCGCTTCACCACAAAGTTTCATGCTTCCAGTTCAAAGGGGATCCATTGTCCATCATCATATTTGCAACTCCCCAAATAAAGCAAAGAGACTATCAAATTTTAAAACGGCAGATTCATGAAAGGAAAACTGACAAATTCTACAAGGAAAAAAAATAAGCATAAATAGTTAGAAGAGAAAAGTATAAAGCTATAAAATTGTAGTGTGAACCAGGGCCCTTTGAGTAAATCTGACATTTGTATCAGTTCATACTGGTTTTATATCATAGTTGCTTGGCACACCTAATATTTGTTGATTTTATCTTCATTCAAACTATCAATGCCTTTTCCACTGTAATGTCCTCCAGCAGCCTCTATGATGTATTCTGCTAGTGACAGCTGAATGACAATCCTGTGTTCCAACATCTGAAGTAGCTGTGTTCAACATGTTCTTTGTACAAATCTTGCAAGATACATGTCAAATCAAGATGGTGCAGCTTCATATTTTGCAAATCAGTTATTATCATACATAGCAATAAAGCAACAGCTTGCTTCCTAGCAGGTTTGATTTCATTCACTACCATCATTTTGAGCACTAAGATCAAGATCGTGCATCAATGTGCTGTTCTGTGGCCTTTTGTTTATAACTGACGGGGTTAGTTGTAGGCATTGTAACTGTGATCTCTATAATCTAAGGAACTGGCAATGTGTCAAAATGCAGAAGAGTATCAAATGAACATCTTGTTGAAACTTTTGGATTTGAATGTCAGTTGCAATGAAAGTACTTGCAGAACTTTCAAAGATATCATACTATTATAAGGAAATATCCAAATTGTTGACAATCACTTTATGAGCTTTGTCACTCAGAACGTGGTTCAGCTGAAAGGCAGGTTTTCACCAAATGTTTAGTTCTTCACACAACATGTGTTTTCAGTAGACAGACATTCCACAAAAACAGCTCTCTTCTGAGTTCTGCTTATTATAGTGATCCTGGTTATATTTACTGTTAACAACACACACAAAATGCTGGTGGAACACAGCAGACTAGGCAGCACCTATAGGGAGAAGCACTAGGGTCTCGGCCCGAAACGTCGACATCCCTTCTCCCTATAGGTGCTGCCTAGGCTGCTGTGTTCTACCAGCATTTTCTGTGTGTTGTTGTTTGAATTTCCAGCATCTGCAGATTTCCTTGTGTTTATATTTACTGTTAATGCTTTTCCTGTCTTTGTGTTTGTTTCTTCTCTGGTTTGATTCACAACTTTATCTTTTGGGTTTTCTGCATCAACAGCTCTCTTCTCACAGAGTCAGAGTCATTAAAATCAGAAACAAGTCCTTCGGCCCGCTCTGACTATGCCAATCATCAACTACTGTATATATCTACACTAATCACAAACATAAAAAAATCTGTAGATGCTGGAAATCTGAGAAACACACACAAAATGCTGGAGGAACTCAGCAGGCCAAGCAGCATCTACAGAAAAGAGTACAGTCAATGTTTCAGGCCAATCAACTTCCTTGCACTTTACTTCACTCCTCACCCCCCTCCAGTTTCACCTATCACCTTGTGCTTCTTCCTTCCCTCCTCCCAACTTCTAACTGACTCCTCATCGTTTTTTCTCCAGTCCTGCTGAAGGGTCTCGGCCCAAAACGTTGACTGTACTCTTTTCCATAGATGCTGCCTAGCCTGCTGAGTTCCTCCAGCATTTTGTGTGCTGCTTGGATTTCCAGCATCTACAGACTTTCTTTTGCTTGTGATATGCAGAATCTCTTGTGATTGTTTAGAAGTATCCTTGTACATTTCATGGCACTCTTTCCAGAATAGTATTCCTCTTTCTGTATTACAACAATTAAAAATGGATACGATACCCCAAGTACAGTCTCATCAACATCTTGTACAACTGCAATCTAACAAACTATCTCTGATACTCATTGCCCTGTTTGATGAAGGGTCATGTGCCTAATGCCTTGTGATGCCACTTTCAGCCAACTGTTGCACAGTACCCCCAAAATCTCACTCTGGTTTGACTTCCCTAGATGCAATACCTTTCTCTTATTTGAACTGCATGATATTTACCATTCCAAATCAAGATCACGACATATGATATGAAATTTGTTATTTTTCAGCAGAAGTACAGTGCAGACATAAAAACAAACAAATTTCATAATAAACAAATAGAACAAACAAATAATAATGTGGTAGTGTTCATGGGTTCATTGACTGTTCAGAAATCTGATGGTAGAGGGGAACAAGCTATTCCTAAGTTGTTGAGCGTGGGTCTTATAACTCCTGTACTTCCTCCCAAAGAGGCTTAATGAGAAGACAGCATGTTCTGAATGGTGAGGGTCCTTAGTGATGGATGCCTCTTCTTTGAGACACCGCCTCTTGAAGACGTCATCAAAGGTGGGGAGAGTTGTACACATGATGGAGCTGAATCTATAAGACTCTTGTAGTTCTGCACATTAAAGCCTCCACACCAGGCTATGGTTTACCCAGTTAGAATGCCCTCCTCGGTACATTTGTAAGAGTCTCTGGTGACGTACCAAATCTCCTCAAGCTCCTAACCTTGAGCCTTTGGCATGCTTTCATCATGAATGCATCAATATATTGGACCAAGGACAAATCATCTAAGATGTTGTTGCCCAGGTACTTGGAGCTGTTCAATTACTTGAAGCTGCTCGGCCTGCTTGCCTAGCCTATCAAGATCCCCATGTAATTTTTGCTAATCTTCGTTATGTTTGCAATACTGCCTATTTTAGTATTATCCACAAACTTACTAACCATGACTTGTACCTTCACATTGAAGTTATTTATGTAAGTAGCAAACAACAAAGGTGAAAGTGCAGGCCCCTGTGGGATACCTCTATACTCCAACCCAAGGAGCAACTTTCGACCACCATCCTTGAATTCATCACCATCATAATATGACCGTTTCTAAGAGCATTTGTGTTTCTAAATCCTATCATCGTCCCTTCAAGCCAGAGAAGTCTAGAATCAGAATCACAATCAGATAGTCAGAGTGCTCTTCAGTGTACATCTATAGAAATTTACAAGAGTCTTTGGTTACGTACCAAATCTCCTCAAACTCCTAACGAAGTAGAACACCTGGGCAAGGTGACATTCAAATAATGACCCAGGGTGCATACTGAATGGCATGTCACTTTTCCATAATATGGAAATGAGCAAATGCATTGTGATTGGCTGTTGATAATTCAGGTTTGGTTCCCAAATCATTAATTGTACTATTGATTAGTTGGTTGTGAAATTTTATCTGACCTCTGGCAATCATTCTCACCCTATTCCTGCCTCTATAGTACATTAACATTTTATTAGTGAAAGAGCAAATAAACAGAAATAATCGATAGCTTAAAACTGCATTTCCAGGAGTTTGTAAGTCAATTTAAAACTTGCAGTACATAATAGGATTGATTATACAGAAAGGAATTTTCCTTGTGGCATATTCCTGATAAATAGAAACAACTGATCTGAACTGCTGCATGTAGTTCTTATTTATACACAGATTGGAAGTTGTAGTACATAACTAAGTCGTGTACAATCAGATCTCTGATATTGAAAAATAAGCCTCAGGGGAGCATTTTTTTAAAGAAAAGGCTTGATATGGTTTTCCGGTGAAGTCATCGTTGAGAATGGCAGCTTAAGTCACTAGCTCCTCCGGAAAAATGAGTATTAAGCCCCATTAACCCGTCAAATATAATATTTTTTGAAAAATATTTGAACTGAAAAGAGGAGCAAGAATGGGGAGAAGAGATGGAAATTAAAAAAGCGACACTGCAGAGCCTGCGTCTGAGAGGAGTGCAGTGAGCGGCTCTCCGACACGACCGCGTGCTAGCGAGGTGGCTGCTGGGTCTTGCTCAGGCGAAGCAGCGAATATGTTTGAAATCCTGAAAGAGATAAGGGAGTTCCGGAAAGAAATAGAGCAGCAGCTCCGTGATATTAAGGCAGAGCTTGCCAGCGTCAATCAAAAAATAGCGGTGGCAGAGACTCGCATTGAGAAGGTGGAAGTTCGCGTTCAAAGCGTGGAACGGATACTGAGTAAGACAATAAAAATAATACATCACCAAGAAGGTAAACTGCTTAACCTGGAGGAAGATCACGGTGGAAAAATATCAGAATCTACAGCGTTCCCGAAGGAGCAGAGGGCTCGTCTATGATGGAGTTTGTCGGAAAGTTACTGCGGGACGCGCTGGATCTTCTCTCGGCTACAAAGCTGGAAGTCGAAAGACCTCACCGCGCATTAGTCCCAAAACCTACCCATGATAGAAAGCCATGCTCAATACTAATTAAATTCCTTCGGTACAGCACCAAGGCGGAGATTCTATGAAGGGCCTGGGGTAAGAAGAGAGTGTTTTTAAAGGATAAATTAATATATTTCAACCAAGATTACCCGCCCCCCCGTAGTCCTCCAGAAACGCAAAGAATACTCTGAAGTAAAGCGAGTATTAAAGCAAAATAAGATTAGATTTCAAACTCCGTACCCTGCTAAACTTCAAGTATTTTATGACAACGGGATGCGGTTGTACCAGACAGTGGAAGAGGCAACTACAGACATGAAGGCCAGAGGGTTGCCCACCAGCATGACCAAAACGAAGAAAAGCCTGGCTGAGGAATTGTCCCGCTCGGCTTGGGAAATAGTGTGAGAAACGAGAAGGCAGGAGACGGCAGGAGGCCGAGAGAAACATATCAGGAAGAGACCGGAAGTTTCCCAAAGACAGTCCTCACCCCCTTCAGAAGAGCCATAAGGTTTGGCTAACTTTAAAAATGTTGAGAAGCTAAATGGAAGCAAAAGTACACAGTGATATACTTATTTCGAGAAATACTTACTATAATGTGGATTTTATATTACTTAGTTGTTATTCTTTATTCGCTCACTTACTCCTTTATCCCCACCAAAATGAGAATATATATATATATATATATATATATATATATATATATGTGTGTGTGTGTGCATATATACATATTTGTGTGTGTGTGTATATATATATATAGGAGTACACAGGGAAACCTTTTCTGTTTAATGGATTTGTTCACTGACTTTTATGAATACTGCAATGGGGGCCTTCAGCTCACAAGTAGGAGGGGTTATCCCCCACAGCTAGACATTTCCTCTAGGTCAACACAGGGTCATTTACTAAAGACCTCAGCCTTGGAATCACAGGTTCGTTGCCATTTTTGTTATTATTTGAGTTTCTTGGTTCTTATTTGTTCAGGGAGTAAGTTTTAAGTTTTATTCTAATTTCAATGATACATTGACAGATAAATACAGATGGCTAAGGACAAGGTAAAATTCATTTATTTTAATGTAAATGGGCTATTAAATCCAATCAAACATAAGAGAATTTTATCCAAAATGAAAAAAGAACAAGCCCATGTAGTATATTTACAGGAAACTCATTTAAGTGATAATGAGCATAAAAAACTAAAGAGAATGGGCTTCTCATAAAGATAATCTGTTTTTCTCTTCATATAAATCAGGACATAGGAGAGGAGTTGCTATTCTTATCTCAAGTAAGCTAAATTTTGAAAAAATATTTGAAATGGGAGATAAAGAAGGTAGATATATTCTGGTAAGGAGGAATATAGATGGCAATTCAGTTACACTATTGAATATATACGCACCCCCCGGAAGTGATATTGGTTTCTTTCAGAAAATTACTGATATTATGGTAACGGAAACAGAAGGTCTCCTGATATGTGGGGGAGACTTAAATTTACAATTACAACCAAACTTGGACTCTTCCAATAGAAAAACCTATGAAACAATATCTTTACATAAGAAAGTTAATACACTTTCTGAGGATGTTGGTTTAATTGATATATGGAGGGACCTTTTCCTATTGCTATTTCCATATTACAATAGCCCACCAAGAGAAATTGAAAGTAGATACCCCTGGGCATGGCACACAGAGTCTTTCAAATATTTGGGCATCATTATGCCAAAAGATTTGGCAAAATTATCAGAATGTAATTATCAGCCTTTATATAAAAAAAATTAAGGAAGATGTGGCAAGATGGAGCCTAATTCCTTTTTTCAGTGTCAGTTCAAGGATTGAGTCTATTAAAATGAATATACTGCCCAGACTGTTATATCTCTTTCAGACCCTACCAATAGAGATTAATCAAAATCAATTCATTGAATGGAACAAGATGTTATCAAGGTATATTTGGCAAGGTAAAAGGCCTAGAGTTCATCTCAAGACTTTGCAATTAGCAAGGGGGGGATGGGGCCTACCTTCTCTTAGAGATTATTATTTTGCAGCACAGTTGAGAGCTGTGATATGTTGGTGCAACCCATCATATGACGCTCAATGGAAAAACATTGAGCAGCGGGTACTTCCCAACCCCATACAAGCAATTCTGGCTGATAACAACCTGCAAAGGTACATAAATGCTATTGATAAACCCATGGGTGAAATTTACTCTTAAAGTATGGAAAACTACTATAAAGGAATATAATCTAGAGTGAGATGTTGAATTCTTAAATGGTGTGCATATGACTGATTTTACACCAAATAAATTGGATGCTAGATTTAAGGACTGGACAGCTAAAGGAATAACAGTTCTTTGCAACATAATGAAAGAAGGAACACTGTTCAGTTTTGAAATGCTTAAAGAGAAACACTTATTAGAAAAACAAGATTTTTATCGGTATTTACAGATGCAACAATATGCTAATAAGATGCTTAAAAATGTAACCAAGGAAAATACATGCTTGATAGAGCTCTTTAGAAAAGCAAATAATTCAGATAATGGTAGTAGAATCATTTCAAGCAGGTATAAGGGGTTGTCAAATCTTAAAACACAATTGACTTCATACATTAAAACAAAATGGGAGAAGGAAGGAGGGATAATTATATCTGAGGAAGAATGGACAATAATATGGAGATATCAATGGAAGTGTACCAGTTCACATAAATGGAGGGAGTTTGGATGGAAAAACTTGATAAGATATTTTATTACACCCTTTCAGAAATCCCATTATGATAGTGTCCTCCCTGTTTGCTGGAGAAATTGTGGAAAACAAAATGCAAATCATTATCATATTTTTTGGGACTGCCCTGTTATCAAAAACTATTGGAGGGGGATACACAATGCCCTACAAGACATCTTTAAATGTGAAATACCCTTAGAGAGTAAGACCATATATTTTGGATATATACCTCAAGAATGGTTGAAAAGAGACTAATATTTAATGAATATACTGGCTGGTTGAATATACATTTAATGAATATACTGGTGGCTGGTAAAAAGACTCTTACTAGGAAATGGTTATCACAGGAGGGCACAACTTTAAATACATGGATGGAAATTACAATGGACATTTACAAAATGGAGAAGATAACAGCATCTGTTAATCATAAGCTGGAACAATTTGATTCATACTGGGAAAAATGGTTTAACTACATAATGCCTCATAGGCCTGATTTTATTCTCACAAATCAATGAATCTGTTTAAAAAAAAGATCACTCCCTACTTGTACATAGTTCTTTCTTTTTGCTTGTTTTTTCTTTCCACTCTTTTCTATAACTCAAATGAGAGTTAGATAGTTTCCACAAGTTATTGTCAAGCAAATTGTATTAAATTGCATTATGGCCATAATTAAGACAAATGGCTGAAAAATTGTTAGCCAATTATTAAAATCCTACATTTATTATTACCATTCTCAAGATACTCATGCTCAAAACTGTATATTATTCAAAAGGGGAAATATGCATATTGTTTTATTAAGGGAAATGTAACAAAGTGATTTAACAGAGCAACATTGCTGTAATATTATTCAACCTTTGGTTATTAATCCAAAGTCATCATAATCGGGCCATCATTTTATATTTAACAGTATGCAAAAAGGAAATAAAGTGAAGTTACTCAGAAATTTGGTATGAATTGTACTTTCAATAGTGACATAAATAGACTGCATCACTTACAGTAAAAAGATATTTACTAATAGATCATTTTAATTTTTACTATTAGATATTTATTATTCACATTTACTATTAGATAACAAGTGATTATTATTCAAAGAAACATTTCATAATTCTAAATAAATAAATATACACCACTGAAGAAGGCAATGGTAAACCACTTCTGTAGAAACATATGCCAAAAATGATCATGGTCATGAGACCATGTTCACTTATGTCATACGAGACAGCACATAATAATGATGATGATGCCACTGGAAAATAAAACTCTCTCAGAAACATTATCAGTTCATGGTTAACTGAATAAATTAAGAGATAGACTCTTGTAATGTTTATAATTTTACCACTAGGAGCAGTAAACCTGAAGACTGAGGAACGTTACAGGAATCTATAATAACCATATAACCTTATAATAATTACAGCATGAAAACAGGCCTTCTCAGCCCTTCTAGACCATGCCAAACCCTTACTCTCATCTAGTCCCACTGGCCCGCACTCACCCCATAACCCTCCATTCCTTTGCTGTCCATCTACCTATCCAATTTTACTTTAAATGACAATACCGAACCTGCCTCTACCACTTCTACAGGAAGCTCGTTCCACACAGCTACCACTCTCTGAGTAAAGAAATTCCCCCTCGTGTTACCCTTAAACTTTTGCCCCCGAAATGAATAAAATTGAAGACTGGAAATATGAGAGACAATGAATAACACATATATAAATATGAATGTGGATCCAACAGAAAGATATTTAAGGGCAATTATAAAGGGAAATTGGGAATAGCTTTTTGTTATATTTATTTTTAATTCAGAAGATACCACAAATATACATATCAGTAAGAAATAACAACAAATAACTCTCTGGTGAGAATGAGAATTTAAAGTAATTAGCATCAGTAAAGGGAAACTAATGTAACAAATATGATACTTAGAATTGAACAAATCCCTAGGCCTAATAGAATGCATCAAGGGCTCTGAAGAAGTAGCTGTAGAAATGCATTAATCAGTTCCAGTAGACTGGAAGATATTCCAACCTGCTTTTTCAATAGATCAGGAAGAAAAATAAATGGGAAATAGCAAACCTGGTAGTTTGACATCAGCCATCAACAAAATACTAGAATCTACAATTGAGGATAAGGCAATGCAGCACTTACAGAATTACAATATTATTAGGCAGACTTCTAATGGCCTTAAGAAATAAAAAGCTTTTGAAAAAATTATTAATTTTTCATCTGTAGCTATTAGCATAGACAAGGCAGGACATCACTGGATTTTCAACAAGCAATAATATACCACACAAATTATTGCTATACCAGGGTGGGAATAATCTCAGAGAAAAAAATTTTGTTTATGAGAGAGAAAATGATGAGCGGGAATAAACAGGTCACTTTCAGATTGCCACACCACTACTAATCAAGTGCCACAAAGATCAGTAATTTATATTTTACAATATGTAAACGAATAGATGAAAGGACGAATTGTTAATGTATTGTCATTTGATGATGTTACAAATCTAGCAAAGAAAGTGTGCTAATAAAGGGGGGAGCAAAATATTTCCAGGGGTATACTGACAGATGAATTAGGTGGGCAAAATGGTAGCTGATGAAAAACAATATTGTAAACAAAATGTGAGATTATTCTCACGTAGATAAAAAGAATATTCTTAAACAGTGAGAATAGTGCTCAGCTTAATCAAAATACCAAAGGTTAGTGTGCAGCACAATAAACAATAAGAAAGGCAACATATCAACATATTCCTATTCTAGCTGAAAGGTGTTTGTTTACTGAAGGAATGAGGGAAAAGGTGATCAGGAACAAAACTGGATTTGAGGAAAAGGTTCAAACATGATCTTAATGACTAACAGACATGTGTGAAGAGTCAAATGACCTAGTTAGCTTGTCCAGGCTGACTTGAGGTGCATCATCTGTCATTTGGACCAGAGTTCTTGGTGTACAATCAAGACGATTTATTTGAGAGAATGGCATTGATAACACAATTCAGATAGACATGATATATGAATTGTTTTTACTTTCCCAGGCCATTAACAGCGCATCTCTGAAAGAATATAACATTTGTTCACATTGATTTATAAAGGAATGCTTGTATGTGTACATGAAGCTTCTCTTTCAAGGGACTGTGGGAGAAGAAGAAAGCATCTGATGCTAAAACAACTTTGTATGTTTCATTCATTATCTTTCCAAGATCCTGAGCTTGAAAGACAACGCCTTCCTCACTCTGTATTTCATTTTGGTTTGGAAGAGGAGATTTTAAAAATTGTTTGGCTTTGCATTCTGACCTTAATTGTTTCAGCCGCAATGTTTTATCAATGTATGGATTAAAATAGGGGTTTTGACAACAACGGCAGTTTTGGATTTACAGAATATTGTTTAGCATAGTACAAAATCTCAAGGTGTATTTGCATGAGGGCATTGTCAAATCCTAATTAAAACTAAACCATACAGGCATATGAACTCATTGAGTTTTAAAGAACATTTTGAAAGAGGGTAGAGGATGAAATTAGAAAATCACTTCTGTTGTATATATTTTAATGCACTAGACATCCCCATTTTTGTCATTTCACATAGAATCACAATCAGTATATTCATTTTTTGCCTCATACTAAATAAGGCTGAATCACAAGGTTCTATCCACATTCTCAGTGCAGAGAATGGAGCCAAGACATTGATTCTCATACAGTGCCCAGTGACACCTATCCTTATAAATCAGATATGTGTATCCATCAAAAACATATGGATCACACACAAGAAATCACATTGGAACAGCAGGAACTATTCCTACATAACAGGATCCTTGATTATATCCAAGCTTGTTAGTAAGTGATTTGGAGGAGAGCTTGCTGAGCTCAGCTGGACTACACACAAGAAATGAAAAGGTTTTTGCTCATTATGAAGGTGAAAACTTTCATATTTTTCTGGAAAATTTTAGTACTTGTTCTGGCTTCCTCACCAAATAAAAATGTGCTTGCCACTCCATCCATGATCCTGCGCTCCTAGTTTCTTTCCAGGAGGACTAAAATTCACCAGAGCTCTGGTACAATGATACTGAGACTAAATTGTTATTGAATTACTCATTGTTATCCAACAGTTCTGTAGAGAATCACCAGCCAGCTACTTTAATCATATCAGCACTTTTTGGATTTACTGTCTTGTGCATGTTTCTAACCTTTTGTTCTGCCCTTCAAATAAACATTGAATCCAGGTAAGTAAAAACACAAAATGCTGGCAGAACTCAGCAGGCCAGACAGCATCTATGGGAGGAGGTAGTGACTTTTAAAAATAAAATAAGAAAACGTCCTGGTGCACCTAGAACTCACTGAGGTGAGGGCGAAAGGGGACAAAGGTGAGCCCCTTACTAAGGACAGAGCCTCAGCCTCAGAGAGAGGAAGGTCGGAGGGGATGGTGAAGACCCAGCAGGGCTGAGAGCTCTGGTCTGAGGGGAGTGGGAGGCTGGTGAGTTCTTTACATTGCTGAGCTATGAATATGGCTAGTGATATTCAGTAAAAAGCTAGAATGAGCTAGGTCTTCTTGTTATTTCTCATTATGCCACTGTACATTTATTCATCCGTTTCCCCAGCTCCAGCTTCCTCTCAGTAAATTCCCACTCAGGTAGATGTAATTCCAGTTAGATTCAACTGGGACAGCACCAACTTTAATAAAAATGCAATTATTAAGATTGGCCAAGTTGGCTCCTCACCAGCAAGCCAGGCACGTAAAATTAAAACTGGAAATGATATTTGTGCATAGTAGGTACAATAGCTAGTGTTATGCCCTGGGAAAGGGTTCACTACTAATGTAATGGTTTCTCTGTAGCTACAGTGTTTGGATTATCACGAGAGATAACGGGGCTTTGCAATGTGCGCTGTCCAATGGGGGAGTGTTTTTCTTTCTTGTGTGCCCAAGAGCGAGGGATTTGCATTTTTTTTGGCAGAAGATGGACAGAGAAAATGCCAGAATGGAGAGGTTGTAGACTGCAGGATGGAGTGGATGTGGGATGGGCCAGGAATCGATGACGCCCGGAGGAAGTTGATTGAAAACTAACAGACGGGAAAACCGCGAGCTCCAACATGCACATTAGATTGTTTCATTAAAATGGGTTCTTTTCATTTTTCTTTACCAACCCCCCAGCCAAATTAAGAATTATAAAGCTAAATCATTTAATTGCATATGGTGTACTGTTTGTTATTTCGTGGTTCTGATTTGTAACAGGGGACACATCACGCAGCATCCACACAACCGAGATTATATAAGTTTGGCGAGGCCAGAGACTGTCCTTCCATAGACTAATGCCGCTGGCCGAACCTGAGGGTTACACTAGTTAATAGGTAAAAAGAAACCACAAAAAGTTTATTACGTGTGATTTCTTCTTATCTTAAAAGTATTGTGTACTAATTTAGAAATTTTGTACATCCAAAATATGACAGAGCAAGTATTGAGACACTCATCTGTTCTTACCATTTTCAGAAGAATGTTTAGACACATGTTGGGCCATCACTTGTACTAAACCTCTGGTGTGCCAAAGATGGCTGTGGCCCCCACACCAATTTCATAGCATTGCACAGCCATCCTACCAGCCATTAAGAATCAAGGCATGTGCAGGAATTCAAATTTGCCTTCCTTTGGATACAGGAATAGGTGAGGGCACATTTACAAGTGCTCACATATCTATAACCTTTTATTATTGCTAGCTTTAAGGTTGATTATTTGTGAAAAGCTTTCAAAATGTCTGCTGATTGCCTCATAGCACCTACATATGCACAGGCATGACACATGGAAAAATACACACAAACAAACACAAATGCAAAAAAACTATCATTCACACAAGATGTCCATATTCAATATTTTCCACAAGTTGACAGGATTTGAACTTTTTTCCAAATGTGCTTTTACATGCAAAAAAATTGGAAGTTCAATTTTATTCACAAAAAAATCAGTTAAAGTAAAATACTAAAAGGAAAAAATCTGCTCTATAAACTCCTGTATAAGAAAAGAAAGAAACTGAGTTACCTGCATACTTTATGACAGATTAATTTTTGTAGCTCTCCAAAAGCCAATAATGAGATTAGTTCTGGTTTGAAATGAATAATCAGATGGATATTGCTTGCTGCCTTTGTGTGTCTCCAACTTGAATACATAAAGTGTAAAAGAGAAGCGAGAGTAAATTTTGGACCACTTGCAAAATGATGCTAGAGAGATAGTAATGGGGGATAAGGAGGTGGTGGGCAAACTGAATAAGTATTTTGCATCAACTTTCATTGTGGAAGACACTAGCAGTATGCTGAAAGTTCTGGAGTGTCAGGCTGCAGAAACGCATGAAGTTGCCATAACTAGGGAGAAGGTCCTTAGGCAACCGAAAGGTCTGAAGGTAGATAAGTCACCTGGATCAGATGGTATACATTCCACAGTTCTGAAAGAGGTGGCTGAAGAGATTGTGAAAGCATTAGTAATGATCTTTCAAAAATCACTAGAATCTGGAATAGCTCTGGAAGACTGAAAAATTGCAAATATCACTCCACTCTCCAAGAAAGGAGAGAGGCAGAAGAAAGGAAATTTTAAGCAGGCTGGCCTGAACTCAGTGGAAGGTGTTGGAGTCAATTTTTAAGGAATTGATTTCAGAGTACCTGGAGGCACAATACAAAATAGGCCAAGTCAGCACAGTTTCCTCAAGGGAAAATCTTGCCTGACAAATCTGTTGGAATTCTTTGAAGGAATTACAAGTAGGATAGACAAAGAAGAATCCATGGATATTGTGTACTTGGATTTTCAGAAGGAGCCACTTATGAAGCTGCTTAAGAACCCATGGTAGTACGGGAAAAATACTAGTAAGGATAAACAATGGCAGATTGGCAGCAGGCAAACAGTGAGAATAGAGAGAGCCTTTTTCTGGTTGGCTGTTGGTGACTAGTGGTGTTCCACAGGGGTCTGTGTTAGTACTGCTTGTTTTTTTATTAAATGGCTTGGATGATAGAATTGATGGCTTTGTGGCCAAGTTTGTGGACGATGCAACGTTAGGTGGAGGAATGAGTAGTTTTAAGAAAGTAGACAGGCTTCAGAAGGACTTAGATTAGGAGAATAGGCAAAGAAATGGCAGATGCAATATAATGTTGGGGTGTATGGTCATGCACTTTGGTAGAAGAAATAAAAGGGTAGACTATTTTCAAAATTCACAGAAAATTCAAAAATCTGAGGTGCAAAGGGATTTGGGAGTCCTCATGCAGGATTTCCTAAACTTTAATTTGCAAGTTGAGTTGGTGGTGAGGAAGGCAAATGTGATGTTAACATTAATTTCAAGAGGACTAGATTATAAAAGCAAGGATGTAATGTTGATACTTTATGAAGCATTGGTGAGGCCTCACTTGGAGTATTGTGAGGAGTTTTGGGCCCCTCTTCCAAGAGAGGATGTGCTGATACTAGAGAGGGTTCAAAGGAGGTTCACGAAAATGATTCCGGAATTGAAAGGCTTATCACATGAGGAGTGTTTTATGGCTCTGGGCTTGTACTGACTGGAATTAGGAAGACTGAGGGGTGACCTCATTGTAACCTATCAAATGTTGAAAAGCCTCGATAGAGTGGATGTGGAGAGGATGTTTCCTATAGTGGGGCCGTCTAAAGAGGAAGTTCTTTAGCCGAGTGGTGAATCTGTGGAATTTGTTGCCACAGGTGGCTGTGGAGGGATGAAGGAATATGGGAAGAAGGCAGGAGATCGGGGGGTGAGAGGGAAAACGGATCAACCATGATGAAATGTCAGAGCAGCCTCGATGGGCCAAATGGTCTTATTCTGCTCCTGTATCTTATGGTGCTATGATGTTATGAATACAGAATTGGGAATATGCAAATAAGATCAAATGAAGTAGACTTAAGTGCAATGAATTTTTAATAGTCTCAGACTTCTGTTTGTAGTTTCGCTAAATCATGAAACTTGGTCACAAATATTTTGTGAAGAACTATAGGGATATTATGCTCAAGAAAATGAGATATGATAGATATTAGTGTATCCATGGACATTTTCCCCAAAACTACTACGTAGCAACATGTGTGCAAACAATTTACAGCCTATTCATGCTTCACTTAGCAACAACCTTATTCCTTGGTAATCTAGTTATGGATTCAACCTTTTTCCGGAATTTTGTTCTCTGCTTTAGTTTAGTGTTTTAATGAAACACTAAGGAAGTGCTCATTGTCAGAGGTAATGCTTTCTATTGGAGACATTAACATGTTCAGGTGATATAATGGAGCTTTCAGTATCTTGATCCATGATCCTTCTGAATCCAACATGAGCACGAGCACTTGGATTGGTCTTTCTATGGTATCTGATTGTGCAAAAATTAGTGCACAGTCAAAAACCTTCAACAATACTTTTCTATAGAAATAATATTAAATATGGTACTTTAATTGATCTGTAAGTACAAGCTTTCTCACAGACAATCATACACTTCAGAAGATTATCATCTGGTCAAAATTCAATCCAGTCTCCATATTGAAGGAGAATTGCTCTAAACTTCTGAATTACAGATACTCAGCTTGTTATTTGTTGTAAAACTATGGAGTATCAGCTCCCTGACAGTCAATACTGTGATCAGACGTCATTGAAATAGCAGAGACACAACTGCGGAATTCTGCATTTACTTACACTATTAAATTCACAGATCAATATTTTTATCTAGTTTATTGTTCACAAAGGGGATTATTTTGATAATTTTATGAATTATCATTAATGCCAAGAACTTGAGAATATTCTCATGCTCTTTTTCAAATAATATTGTGGAATCCTTCTGTGCACTGTGGAAGACAGGTGTTTATGTTTAATTATGAACCATCCATAATGGCTCACAAATGCTTTATTTATAGCTGTTAAGTGATGATTTGAGACAATAACTTTATTTTATACTCCTGTACACCCTGATAAAATTATCATACAAAAACTTAAAAGTTTTACCCCTGGCTGCTTATTTTACACTTTCTACTATGGCTAATATTCCAGGAAGAATAACAACTGCCATCTATGTGGGGCATTCAAAGGGAATGTTTGTGGAAGAGAGCTTGTGATAATATTGCCTCTGCTAATGGGCCCAATGACAAGTTAAGTTCAGAAGCTAAAATCCATAGAATTTTGTGTGCTAAAGGGATACAGATGACATGGGGATTGGCTGCAAACTGAAATTTGGGTCCAGGATCAGCCAGGAACTTATTACATGGTAGAGTAGGAAAGAAAGGCTGAATGACTTTGTCCTATTTATTTTTTTACATTTTGAAACAGAAACTATTGATGGAGTACAAAATGGTTGGATACAATGGTGGTGATGGAGTTGGAGAGGTTGTGGAATGAGGGGTGGGAGAGCAATTGTTGAAAGAGCAGAGATGGAGTAGACTCTTTAGTTTAGATATTATAAAACCTTTAACAATCCTCATGAGACTCAACAGTGTGGATCCAGGGAAAATGTTTTTCCTGCTGAGAAGTTTGGATCTGAGTTCTCAGTCTCAGCATAAGAGGAAGGCCATTTTGGGCCCAAGCTAAAAAGAAAATTCTTCTCCAGAAGGTGGTGAATCTTTGGAATTTTCTACCTTAGAAGGTAGTGGAGGTTCTGTCATTGTGCCATTAATCATGAGATTTCTGGATTCTAGGGGAATGAAGAGGTAGAAAGAAAGGAAAATAAGGTAGAAGATCAGCCAATGATAAATTGCAGAGCAAACTTGTTAATTCAAATCTTTAACTCCTGCTTCTATTCCTTATATTATTTCTTATCCCGTATGCCATTCAAAGGAGATATTGGGACTCTAACAAAAAAAAACACTGCATTAAAGAAATGCTATTATTGAAGGCCTTAAAAGTGGAAGGACCTATAGATAGAATGAGATACTTAGAAAAAGAATTCCATAGTGCTTAGTCTGCAATGATAAAGGGATATTTATCAAAATATTAAACACAAATTCAAAAAAAAAGCTGAAACATACTAACTTCCAGGTAGGTGGAAATGAGAACTATCATTGCAGGACGATGAAGTGCCTCAGAATCCAAACGATAACTCATGAATGAACAGACAAAGGAATATTGGAAGATGATGGCAAATTTATATTTTCTTCCACTATCCTGCCATGAATCAAAATCATTTGATTTACAAACTTTAATGAGAAAACTATGTTCTGCAGTTTGATATTGTGGTAATCTCTGTATGAAAATTCTTCATAAAGACTTCTCCAGATTTTTCAGAATAAATTGACATAAATAATTATATGACAACATAACAACAAACGTTGAAGATAACGGACCAGATATTTTTGAAACTGCCTTGTCGCACAGATTCATTATCCCCATGCTACCATTTACTTGGGTGAAAGGTGAAGGGGTGGTCTCTTTGGTGCTCCATGCCACTGAGTTGTCCTGAGATTAGACAGCAACCAGTCCTTAGACAGTATGGTGTAGAGAATCTCCCCTGAAAAACCTCTGATGGGGATAACAGGATCAAAACTGGAGAAGGGGTTTGTATTCCATTACTGATATATAACATTTTTAGATGCAATTGGCATTCAAAGACATTTATAAGCCATAAACAATGAAATAAGTAAATGTATTAACATTTTAAGATGGCAAAATATATGTAAGTAAAACACGTGAAAATACTTTAAAAACTTTAATTTTAAAAATTCAAAAAAACATAAAATAATTTAAGGAAGACTAGAAAATCTGCAGCCACTGGAAATCTAGGCAACCAGACAAAATGATGGAGGAACTCAGTAGGCCAGGCTGCATTTATGGAAAAGAGTAATTTCTGGTAATACCATTCCCCATTCCCATTTCTGTCATAAGGGGGGCATTGAGACTACCCAAATGCAGGACACAGACACTAAAGTACTAGGAACAGGACAGGACAAAAATAAAGGACAAGACAGGTCACAGACTAGGCTAGGGAAGCAGGGCCAGGACAAGGGACTGGGAACAAGGAGCCTGGGCATGGGTTCCAAGCCCAAGACTTAACAAGGACCCAGAACCTGGGTCTTGACTCGGGCTCAGACCCCAAACCAGGTGAAGATGTGATGAGGCCTGGGTTCTTGGAGCTTGAGGCTGGGGTCTTGAGGCTTGAGACAAGGCTGGGGTCTTGAGGCTTGAGACGAGGCTGGGGTCTTGAGGCTAGAGACTAGTGTTCTTGGAGCTTAAGGCTTGAGGCTGGGGTCTTGAGGCTAGAGACTAGTGTTCTTGGAGCTTAAGGCTTGAGGCTTGAGGCTGGGGTCATGAGGCTTGAGACTGGGGTTATGAGGCGAGACTTGAGGCTGGGGTCTTGAGGCTAGAGACTAGTGTTCTTGGAGCTTAAGGCTTGAGACTTGAGGCTGGGGTCTTGAGGCTTGAGGCTTGAGTTCTTGGAAACCACTCCTAGGCAGGATGCGGGACTCTACCCCATGGAGGCAAGGGACAGGAAGGGACAGAACCAACTGCAGGGTAACGGCAAACGGCCTGACTAACCGACAGAGGCAAGGGACAGGAAGGGAGCTTGGTCTGGGGTGGCTCCAAGACTGAAGGTGGCCAGTAACCCCGACGGGCTATGGAACAGACAAATTCATAACTCAATTAATGTACTAGTCTTCCACCGGTGGGTTGCTCCAAGGTGAGACTGACAAGACAACCCCCCCCCCCCCCCCCCCGCAACCACACTCAATCCCAGGGCCACTTATATTTCCCAGCCCCCACGATGAGCATCAGGTGCTTATGATTAAGTCCAATCGAAACAAGGGACAGTCAGAGGATCCGGAGTCCAGAGTCCACGGACCGGACCGTGAACCAGAATGCGGACTTTGGACCAGACCATGACAATTTCCCTCTCTCACCTTATCTCCTTACCTGCCTATAACCTCCCTTCGGTGCTCCTTACCCTTCTCTTTCTTCCATGGCCTTCTTTCCTCTCCTATCAGATTCCCCCTTCTCCAGTCCTTTATCTCTTTCACTGATCAAATTCCCAGCTCTTTACTTCATCCCTCCCCCCTCCCAGTTTCATCTATCACCTACTACCTTATATTTCTTCCCATGGTCCTGATGAAGGGTCTTACCCGAAACGTCAGCTCTTTATTCCTCTCCATTGATGCTGCCTGACCTGCTGAGTTCCTTCGGCATTTTATGGGTACCTGAATATAAGTCTATGCAATCTGTTTTTGGGTGGGCCACATGCTAAACAGAGGATGCTGGTAAGTTCTACCAATAACAAGACCTAAAGCATAGCAGGAGGTTTGGTTTGCAAGTCGCATACTAGCACATGATGTCTACCCTATCTACAGTATATATTGATAACATTGCTATGTTCAAAAACTTCATGACTAATTACATATTGTACATGAACACACTGCTCTGTGCTCCACTCACTGAAAACAACGGAGTGAACACTTCTCCCAAATGACACAACAGATTCATTCCTTAATTTTTCTAATGTCCTGATCTCTGTACTTATACCTAACATTGTATTCATCCCTTGAAATGAAGTCTTTTGACTGAGCTCACTGCTACTCTGTGACTCTTGAAGCTGATTCTATACCAACATCTGAAATAACTTAATCACCACAAATCACTATAATTTTTTTCAGGCTGTAATTTCTGTATATGATCAACATGGACATTCCTGACTTACTTCTGGCATAGAAGATTCATCAGGATTTTGCTTGTTATGGAGCATTTTGCTGATTAACAGAGCCTGGAGAAACTCAGTCTGGTTTATCTGGAATAGAGAATGTTAAGGAAGAGGGGTCATGATTAAGGTACATAAATTAAGAGCATTTACGAGAGTTACAGACAAAGTAGATTGCAGGAAACCTTTCCCCTTATCAAGGGTAGATAAAACCAGGTGATAGAGACTTAGTTCAAAGTGCAAAGTAAATTTATTATAAAATTATGTATTTGTTATGATATACTGGCCTGACAATCATTTTCCTGCAGACATTTATGGGAAAAAGGAATACAATAGAAATTTATTTTTTAAAACTGTACATAAACAGAAAAAGATTAATAAGTGACCAATGTGCAAAAGAAGACAAACTGCAAATAAAAAAAAAATACAAAGAACAAGAGTTGTAAACTGTCTTTGGAAGTGAGTCTGTCAGTAAAGGAATCAGTTCAGAATAGTAGCAAATGAAGTTATGTGTAATGACTGTTCCAGAATCTGGTGGTGTTGGCTTCTACCTCTACGCGATGAGCAAGCAGCAAGAAGAGGACATGGTCTGGGTGGTGGAGGTGTTTGATGATGGATGCTGTTTTCTTGTGGCTGCACTCCATGTAAATGTACTCTATAGTGGGAAGGGCTATATCACCACTATCTGTCGCAGTTTCTGTTCCTGGGCAGTGATAATTCCATACCAGGCCATGAAGCAACCAGGCCATGAGGCCACTGTGCACCTGTAGAAGTTCGTCAAATTTTTGGTGACACGCCAAATCTACACTAACTTCTAAGAAGGTAGAGGCGCTGCCATGCCTTCTAGCGTGTTCCACTATGTTGTAAGTTATGCTGTCTATCTTACTTTAATTGCACTTGCAAATCACATGTTTCAGCTTTAAGAACTGTTGCCTTTATTGATTCTCTCGTTCCTTGAGTGAACTGCCATTATATGTGCAAATCCATTGACTGTGGCTGTATTCAGGGAAGTTCTCTACAAATACCTGCTGTTTTATCTCACAACAGCTGATGTTTTCTCCAGTGCCTCATTGTGGGAATAAACTTTTAGAGATACAACAACAGTTTTTTTGCAGTATCCTTTTCTACTCGTGCATTAGAACTGAAGACTATCCTTGTCAATCTAATGTGTTTTGGCATGGACCTCAGGTAATTCTGCAAGCACTGGTAAGCTCTAACCATAATGATATCCACAAATCACCAGGAGTTGCAAGAAATTGTTCTGTATTTTATTCTGGTCTAACTGGAATATTGTGTTTATGTCATACCTGATGACATCATGATGTTCTATAACCACTTCCCTTATTCATATGATGCACTAAATTCTGAGACTTCATTTTAAACAGCTAAGTACTGATAGTTCCTTCAGAATTGTGGGTTGCAATCAGCAAGATTTGACTTACTTAAGTACTTATCAACAGACATTATCACAACTTTCATCTCTTATCCTTCATGTATAGTAGTTATGAGGCAATAGGGAACGATTAAGAGGATGTTAAGTAAGTAGACTTGTTACTTTGTTGACTTTTATTGTATACTCATCCCATATGAGCAAAACTCTTTTACTTATTTCTGAAGAGCCTAATGCTGAGTCTATGGGGCCACAAATTAATGAGGAAAAATTGTAATCAGCTAAAGCCCATGTGAAAAATACAAACAAGGTTCATATTGCTTGGCTGGCTGGGACCAGCAACTAGTTGAGGTCTAGTCAGATGACTTCTCTGCAACATAGAAGATAATTTTCCCCAATGACTCAGCAAAAGTCTAGGCTTGCTAGTCAAACACTGAGGGAATGTGTAATGCAGGTGTTTGATTCAGAGTCTACAGTAGTAGATCTGACTAATTCCAATCTCATAATGCCTGATAGAATGTCATCTAGAAATCAATCCAACCCAGCAGAATACATCTCTTTCTCTTCAATAAAAATACAACAATCATCGGGTACTAATGCACATTCAATTCATTGCTTTCTACGTTTTGGTTTTAAGATTGAAGCAGCTTCTCTTGTAACTCATTTCTAGTTTAAAATATGAAGGTCAAACTGTTCTATATATTCATAGCAAGTTAGGCAACATCCATTATAGGGAAACGCAAGTTTTAACATTTCAAGTATTTCTCTTTACAATGAACTACACACAAAAAGCAGCAAAATCTGCATCTTTTCCTTGCGGCATGCATTGATTTATTTTGTATTTCCAGTGTATTTTGGTTTCCTTCTGAAGTTTACAGCATTATTCTTTCTTTTACTTTCTTAAATACACTGTCCAAACTGATTTATTTTATTTCTCCAAACTGGCCAAAGTGAAATTCAACTGCCAGAAAAATAAAATCTGAATTAACAATTACTCTACTGCTCATTCTCCACTAACAAAATCACAATTACTTTTCATTTACCATTTGACATCTGCAAAAATGGAAACAGCAATATTTTATGTCTATTGTCCAAGCACAGTACATGTATTGTAATTGAAGAAAATTATAGAATAGTTGAGTTATAGGAAAAATTGAATAGATTAGGCTTTTTTTCCCTAGAGGATTGGAAAACAAGGGGAAATTTGGTAGAAGTATACACAATTATGAGGATGTAGATATAGTAGATGCAAGCAGGCTTTTTTAACTGAGGTTAGATGAGACTAGAACTATAGGGAACTAGATCTCATAGGTTAAGAGTGGAAGGTGAAATATTTAAGAGAAATCTGAGGGAGAACTTCTTCACTCAGAGAGTGTAGAATGAGCTGTTAGTATAAGGTGCATTATAAGAGTTCAATTGCAACATTTAAGAGACATTGGGATAAGAACATAGATGGAAGGGGCATGGGGTGTGTCGTCAAGCTGAGAATCATTGACACTAGGTAGAATGACAGTTTGACATGGACTGGATGGGCCGAAGGGCCTGTTTCTGTGCTGTAGTCCTCTAACTCCAACGCATTTTCCATTTAGTTTTCTCCTAAGCAAGTGAAATTGCCTAAAAGAATAGTTGGGTTCAATTGGAAAATACTGCAAGAACTGAGACTATTTATTCAAATATAAATCATAGAGAATTATGTATATCTTGGTTACAAACAATTTATTTTTCATGGGCTATTATTTAATCTTCTATAATTTTTCAAACAATGCATATACGTGTGTTTTTCCTACATATATAAACATCTAAAGTAATTAATTGTGATTCAATTCAAACACATTTGCCCACTGAGATGTTGTTCCCAATTAAGTCCTGATTATTAGTCAATTCAAGTGATGGCATATGATAGTCACAAACTACTACTCATAAGTCATTGCAGCAACAAGTCAAACACACTGTGTAATGAGGGGTTCCTCACAAATGATTGCTGTCATGGACACAGAGGAAAATATTATGAGTTTTCTACAAATACATCTCCTTTTCTTAATTGCCTGTCATCTGTCCAATTTATTCACCATTAATCTAAGACATGTTTGTTTAAAAATAAACAGAACATACCTCAACATCTGTGTATAACATTAATTAGATTTCTTGCTTATCAAGACAATGGATATTACGGGTGAAAAAAAATGGCACGGATTCTCAAAACACATTGCAACTCATATCGATGTTCCTTGATGGTATAGGCTTCATGCTGAATAACGTAAGTTTTCTTTGTCCTTTCTGGTTATGCCCCACCTAATAAAAATATGCCATTTTTCCTTATTGGTGGGAAGAAGGCAGATCAGAGAAAAGCTCACTCCAATCATTAACAGTAGGATTCTTAGCATCCCAATCAATGTAAGAATAAGTCTATGTCATACAAGGTCAGTGATCAAAGAAGAAAAATAGAACAAGAAGAGCAAAGATTTGTGGTATTAGTTGGTAAATACACCAAGCAATATTTTCCCACTAAAATGTATGTTATGTTGTGTTTACTGAAATAAGTTCCCTGCAAACTTAATACAAGTTTCTCGGGAGGAGGAGGTGAATGGAGAGATGTGACTGATGACAAATTATGCAAAGCCATTTAATATACTGGTTTAACATTAATAAAAAAATAAATCACAATTCAAGTTGAGTTCTACCAGTTACAAAAAAAAGGAAATGTTTGATTCTTCTACACAGAAAACATTAAAAGAGTAGAAAGGCAAAATTAGATGGTCCATTCACACACCAGAAACACAGTGAGCACTAAATTATGCATTATAAACTATGCAAAGAATTATATCCAGTGCACAATGTGAAATTTTTAAAGCCTGAGTTGTTTAAATCAGTGATGTAACAAAAATAACTATTCAATGTATAACAATGGTACAAAATTTTACATTTAATTGTCAATTCCTCAGCTGTATATAACAATTTTTCTGGCAATAACAATTCAGTGTTGCTCCCTAAAGTAGTTTGATTATCTGCTGGTGACAGTATCTGCTATCTTCCTGTTCAGAGTTGCCAACCAGTACACTTTAACAGGAAGAGGACTGTGTCTAAACAAGATAGGATAAAAGCAAAAATGATTCCGCACTCAGTATTTCATTATTTGTTGGTGGTATGAGAGACAAGCGCATTGAAAAGAACAATCAAAAGAACACTCCTTGTTGCTATCACAATGATTACATTTTGCTTTCAAGAGAGCATGACAACACATTAGTGTATTGCAGTTTGATTTTTTTATCTAATTAGAATATGGTTGATATTAAAGTGAATATTCATTTATTTGAACATCTTGGGACTGGAAGGGTGATATAAACTGAATGACTTCATCTCTGAAATGATGAAACAATTATAATGAAGAAAACATAAGGTTTAAAAATTTAAGCCTTTCAAATACCCTTGCAAAATCAGGTGCTCCGGCATAGTAGGCTATGCCAATCAAATTCATAGTTAATTACAATGGTACTCATAATTTTCACAAGCACAGGCTTCCACACAAACTAAATGGAACAGACAATAAATAAAGGCAAATAAGTCTTAAACTAGACAACGCTACTGAAAGTGCAATACAGTTCAGAATCAGAATCAGGTTTATTATCACCAGCATGTGACATGAACTTTGTTAACTTAGCAGCAGCAGTTCAATGCAATATACAATCTAGCAGAGAGAGAAAAAAAAATAATAAATAAAATAAAGCATAATAATAAAAGAACAGGTAAATCCATTATGTAAACAACAACACACACAAAATGCTGGTGGAACACAGCAGGCCAGGCAGCATCTATAGGGAGAAGCGCTGTCGATGTTTTGGGCCGAGACCCTTCGTCAGGACTAACCGAAAGGAAAGATAGTAAGAGATTTGAAAATAGTGGGGGGAGGGGGAAATGCAAAATGATAGAAGACCAGAGGGGGTGGGATGAAGCTAAGAGCTGGAAAGGTGATTGGCGAAAGTGATACAGAGCTGGAGAAGGGAAAGGATCATGGGACGGGAGGCCTCAGGAGAAAGAAAGGAGGGGGGGAACACCAGAGGGAGATGGAGAACAGGGTAACAACTAAATATGTCAGGGATGGGGTAAAAAGGGGAGGAGGGGCATTAACGGAAGTTAGAGAAGTCAAAGTTCATGCCGTCAGGTTGGAGCCAGTATATAAGGTGTTGTTCCTCCAACCTGTTTGGATTCATTTTGACAATAGAGGAATCTATAGGATTCAGGTCAGGACTTTGACCTGGCCATTCCAAAACATGAATTTTCTTCTTTTTAAACCACTCTGTTGTTGATTACTAGTCTTTCAGATAATAGTCTTGTTGCATTTTTCAACTTCTATTAAGCTGCTACCCTGACAGTCTCCTGTAAAATGTCTTGATACAATTCTGAACTCATTGTCCCTGAACAATTGCAAGCTGTCCAGGCCCTGAGGCACCAAAGCAGCCCCAAACCATGATGCTCCTTCCACCGTGCATCACAGTTGGGATGAGGTGTTGGTATGCAGTGCCCTTTTTCCTCTAAACATAGCAATGTGCATTTCTGCCAAAAAGCTTTGTCTCATCTGTTCACAGAATATTGTCCCAGAAGGGTTGTAGACATCCAGGTGGTCTTTTACAAATTAGATAAGTGCAGAATTGGATTCTTTTTTGGAGAGCACTGGTTTCCTCTGAGGTGACTTTCCATGAAGAACATTCTTGTTCAGTGTTTTTCTAACAGTGGACGCATGAACAGAGACTTTAGCAAGTTCCAGAGATTTCTACAGGTCTTTTGTTGTTACCCCTGGGTTCTTTTTCACCTCCTTCAGCGCAGCACATTGTTCTCCTGGTGTGATCTTTGTAGCAGGATGTCCACGCCTAGGGAGAGTAGCAACAGTACTGATTTTCCTCCATTTGTAGCCAATTTCTCTTACTGTTGACTGATGTACACTCAGGTCTTTAGAAATGCTTTTGCAGCCTTATTTTAGGTCATATTTATGCAGAAATAAAGAAAATTCTACAGGGTTCACAAACTTTCTAGCACCTCATATAGACCACCAACTAATAACACTGCTAAACGTTAATAAATTTCATATCACGTGTTGGTGATGATAAACCTGATTCTGATTCTGAAATATATCAACAACGTCCTAATTGAAATTATTAAAAGGGCAAATTGTACAGATCCTGCAGCTGCATGGGAGATTGCTTTGGGAAGTCATCCTTGTCATGGCAATCCCTCAAGGTCAAGGATGATGGTCTTCGTTCTGTTGATCTACTTATGGGCTCTCAAGTGGCTCATGAGTCCAATCTTGGCTTTGAAAGTTCTTCTGCATTCAGGACAGGTAGTTCCAGATGGCAGATCGGGCTTTGGCTGTTGCTGCCTCTCTTTCCATTTTCTTCTAATTCTGCACATCTGCTGGCTTCAGAAGTTGCTGTTCCTTCTCAGATGATGGCTTGCCAGAGTTTCCTGTCCTTGGCGTTGGTTTCCCAATTGTTGATGTCAATGTTACATTTCTTCATGTTAGCTTTTAAGTCATCTTTGAATCTCTTCTGTTGTCTGCCTCTTTTACATTTGCCTCTTTAAGCTGGGAGTAGAAGATTTGTTTTGACAGACATTCTTCTTTCATCTGAACAACATGACTGCTCCATCTTAGTTGGTTCTTGATGACGTAGGCTTCAGTGCCTGTTGTTTTTGCTTCATTTAGCACACTGACATTGGTTCTTCTATCTTCCCAGCTGATATTTAAGAAATTTCGAAGACAGCGTCGATGGAACTTTTCACGTGCCTTCAGACGCTGTCAGTATGTTGTCAGCGTTTCTGATGCATACAGGAGCATTGGGATTACCACAGCTTTGTACACTAACATTTTAGTGTCTGTTTGGATGTCACGATCATGAAAGACTCGTGTTCGGAGACATCCAAAAGCTGTTCCAGTGCATTTAAAACGATATTGGATCTTGTCATTAAGGTTGACATTGGAGGAGAGATGACTTCCAAGATATGGCAAGTGGTCCACATTTTCCAGGGTTATTTCGTCAAGTTGAATTGATGGTTCAATCCAATTTGTCTTAGTTGGTGACGGTTGGTAGATGATCTGAGTCTTCTTGGAATTGATGGTAAGTCCAAGTTTCATGTATGCACGATTGAAAGCAGTCAGAATCCGTTGTAGATGGTTTTCTGAAAGAGCTGCAACACTGTTGTCATCTGTGTATTGGAACTCGATGAGGGAACTCGTGGATGTCTTGTTTTTGGACTTGAGACGGGCAAGATTGAAAAGTCTGCCATCTGTTCTGTTGACAATTTCAGTTCCTGGGGGTAGATTGTCCTTGATAATGTGGATGATTGTCACAATGAAGATGGTGAACAAAGCTGGGGCAATCACACATCCCTATTTTACTCCTGATCTGACTTGAAAAGGCTCACAGTTACTATTGCTGACCATGACTGTGGCAAGCATGCCATCGTGGAGGAGTCTCAGGATTCGAATGTACTTTTCAGGGCATCCATAGGTGGATAGGACATCCCATAGGAGTTCCTTTGATACCAAATCAAAGGCTTTAGAAGGCTGAAAAATGGATCAAGTTCTCATGGAGGGAAAGGGGAGAAGGGAATCCCTTTGAAAAGCAGAAAGGGTTTGTCTACTTCTACTCAAATCCCTTAGTTTCTCCATGAAGAGGTAGGGAAGGGGAAGATGTCTATAATTGTGTCATCTTATCAAGGTGGCAGAAACTATGGAAGAACATGGAGGCAGGTAACATAATAAGGAAGGGCAACAGAGCCCTAGTTTTGTGGAAAATGGAACAGATTAATCCTTTGAGATGTGATTAAGAGCCCTGTTGACTATGGTGAAGAAGAGTCCTTGGTTAAAGAGAGATGAAGACATCTCCAAAGTGTGAGTGTGAAAAGGGTCATAATGTTCATGTTGGATACTGAGTTTTGGGATCTTGCCTTAGTAATAGTAAATGAATTGTGTTTGACTTGGAAAGAAATTTGCAGGTGCTAGTATTTCCATGAAGTTGCTGCTCTGGTCCTTCTTGGTGGACAAGTCACAGGTGGGAAGATATTATCCAGTGTCTCTGTGAATAACTGCAGTGCATTTTGTAGATGGTGTTGAACACCCAGGCAACTGACAAGTCACTCACTATACTCCTGATATGCTTTGTAGATAGGGAATAGATTTTAGAAATCAACAGATACGTCATGGTCACTGCAGGATACCCAGATTCAATATTTCTGCAGCTACCCTAGTTGTGTTTCTAGTCACGATGAAACCTCCCAGGATGTTACTGGTGGGGAGCCATTGCTGATGATACAATTGAATATCAATGGAAAATGATTAGACTGTTGTTGGAGATAGCCATTATCAGCTATTTACAGTATAATGGCATTAATATTAAATGTCACTTCCAATCCAAAACTTTAAAATTGAACAAGTCTTATTGCATACATCCAATAGGGACTTCAATTGTTCTAAGAGTTGAAAAGGGAACTGAAAGCTGCAAATATTAATAAACATTCCCAACCTGTCCTTATAAAGATTCAATTGACAGTTGCCACATTTAGAACATTACCCTGAAGAACATTTGCAATAACATCCCGTGTGGATATCATGTTTGACATCTAACAGACATTAATGAATATACAAAATGGAATGTAATTGGTAAGTGAATTTCAACAGAGTAAATGATTACTTTTGACAATGAAAGTATGGCGGGTCACATATTACTCAGAAAATCAAAAGACTACCCAGGAAACTGGAATAGTGTACAAGTAGATAAATCTTTTCATACAGTATTTCAATGCAGGTAAGAAACTCTGGATAATATAAAGTAAATAGAATGTGAAGGTTTTATAAAGGGCACAAAAAGATTTGCAAGGATGTCAACTGAAATTTAGGTTATAACTGTAAAGGAAGGATGAATAGGCAGTGCCTCTCTTGAAAAGCAAAGCTTATCTAATAAAAGTTTTGTAGAATACGTGCAGAAAGAGAAAAAGAGAGAGCTAAGAGAGTCGCCACACACTAAACAGAGATGGTGAGATTTTGTGCTAAATATACTGCATTGGAATCATTGATGAGGGATGTTATAACAGATCATGTTGAAAGGAATAATGGAATTCAGCAGAGTCAACAGAGATTTATGAAAGCAACATCTTGTATGGCTAATCTGCTGTAGTCTTTGAAGATGTGACTAGTAGAATTGATAACAGGGAACCAGTCAATGTGACATGCTTGGATTCTGGTTTGATAACAAACCCAGGTAGGAGATTGCTCAACAAGGTTAGAGTACATGGCTAGTACAAGGCATTTGAATTTAACTGTTGTTAGTTTATTACTGTCACATAATAAATCTTGTACTTTATTTGTCTACCTGCACTGCACTTTCTCTGTAGCTGTCACAGTATTTTCTGCATTCTGTGTTTTTTTTTCCATTTGTATTACTTGATATAGCTACAATACTGTGGAATGATCTGTCTTGATGGTATACAATCAAAAGCTTTTCATTGCATCTCAATGCATGTGACAATAGAAAAACCAAACCTATCCAAACTCTTTCTCATCTAGTTGCACCTATCACATGCAGCCCCTGCCTCACACCTCTTAATTCTGGCTATGCACCCTCTACATTTTTAGTCCTCATACAGGCCCTCAACATGAAATGTTGACTCTCCACTTACCTCCACAAATATTGCCTGTAAGTTCCCCAAAGTAGATGGAATATGGGGATGAAGAGCTGTCTACCGAACTGAAAGACAGAGAATGGGAATAAGTGAATCCTTCTCAGTTTGGCAAACTGTACCAAGTTCATGACCACAGGGACTGGTATTCTGGCCCAGGTTTTCAACATTCTATGTGAATAATTATGCTAAGAAGACCAAATGTCATATTCTAATTTTACTGATGTTACTAACTTGCATACTATTGTGAATGTGGAGCAGGATTTAAAGTAAATAGTTGATAATATGACTGTTGGAATAGTGATGGAGTGCATCTCAGTGAACACAACAGGAAAATGGAATGTTTGTTGAAGTCAAGTCAAATCAAGTTCATTGTCATTTAACTATACATATGTTTATAACGTATTTAACCATTTAATGTATATAGAAATGAGACAATGTTTCTCTGAACTGGGGCATAAAGCACAGTAGTACACATAACACATGATAACTTATGAAGGTAAGGATAAAACCGACAGATGAATCACACAAATAACAAACTAAAGTGTATTAATATTAATAGTGAGATTATGAATAGTGAGTGTCTAGTATTCTCTTAGATGTTCTGGTCTACAAGTCACTGAAGATTAATATGGAAGTGCAGCAAGCAATCAGGATAACAAATGAATGGTATGTTAGAATTTAGTATAAGAGGTATTTCCTACAACAGGAGTAAGGAAGTCATATTGCCATTTTATAAGACCTTGGTATGATAAGACAATAAGACATAAGAGCAGAATTAGGCCATTCAGCCCATCAAGTCTGCTCCATCATTCCATCATAGCTGATCCCAGATCTCACTCAACCCTATACTTGCCAACTTGCCATACCCTTTGATACCCTGACCAAGCAGGAAAAGATCAACTTCCACCTTAAATATACCCACGGACTTGGCCTCCACCACAGAGCATTCCACAGACTCACTACTCTTGGAATAAAAAAATTCCTCCTTATCTCTGTTCTGAAAGGTCGCCCCTCAATTTTGAGGCTGTGCCCTCTAGTTCTGGATACTACCACCATAGGAAACATCCTCTCCACGTGCACCTATCTAGTCCTTTCAATATCAGGTAGGTTTCAATGAGATCGCCTTGTATTCTTCTAAATTCCAGTGAGTACAGGCCCAAAGCTGCCAAATGCTCCTCATACATTAACCCTTTCATTCCCAGAATCATCCTTGTGACCTCCTCTGGACTCTCTCCAATGATAACACATCCTTTCTGCGATATGGGGCCCAAAACTACTGACAATACTCTAAGTGTGGCTTGACTAGTGCCTTATAGAGCCTCAGCATTATCTCCTTGATTTTATATTCTATTTCCCTTGAAATAAATGCTAACAATGCATTTGATTTCTTTACCACAGACTCAACCTGTAAATTAACCTTCTGGGAGTCTTGCACAAGGACGCGTAAGTTCCTCTGCACCTCTGGTGTTCGAACCTTCTCCCTATTTAGACAAGAGTCCACACTACTGTTCCTTTTTCCAAAATGCATTATTATACATTTCCCAACACTGTATTCCATCTGCTACTTTTTTGCCCATTCTTCCAATTTGTCTAAGTCCTGCTGCAATTGCATTGTTCCCTCAGCACTACCTACCCCTCCACCTATCTTCGTCTTATCCTCAAACTCTGCCACAAAGCCATCAATTCCATTTTCTAAATCATTGACAAACAATGT
The DNA here is from genome assembly GCF_030144855.1 of Hypanus sabinus. Classification (NCBI taxonomy): domain Eukaryota; kingdom Metazoa; phylum Chordata; class Chondrichthyes; order Myliobatiformes; family Dasyatidae; genus Hypanus; species Hypanus sabinus. The sequence goes on from NC_082706.1 coordinate 158,170,991, forward strand.
GAAAAGTAGAAGTCTCAATACTGACCCCTGAGGGACACCACTAGTCATTGGCAGCCAACCAGAAAGGCCCCCTTTATTCCCACTTGCTTCCTCCTGCCTGTCAGCTATTCCCCTATTCATGTCAGTGTCTTTACTGTAATGTCATAGGATTTCACTTTGTCAAGCAGCCTCATGTGTGGCACCTTATTAAATACCTTCTGAAAATCCAGTTAATGGCATCCACTGCCTCTCCTTTGTCCACCCTGCTTGTTACATCCTCAAAGAACTCTAACAGATTTGTCAATCAAGATTTCCCTTCATAGAAACCATGCTAACTTTGACTTATTTTATCATTAGTCTCCTAGTACCACAAAACCTGATCCTTAATAATAGACACCAACACTTTCCCGACAACTAAGGTTAGGCTAACTGGTCTATAATTTCCTTTATTTTGCCTACCAGCCTTCCAAAAGTGTGGAGTGACATTTGCAATTTTCCAGTCCTCCAGGACCATGCCAAAATCAAGTGATTCTTGAAAGATCAGGACTAATGCATCCATTATCTCTTCAGCAGCCACTCTCAGGACTCTGGGATGTAGTCCAAATGGTCCAGGTGACTTATCCACATTAAGGTCTTTCAGTTTGCCTAGCACTTTTTCCTTTGTAATAGCAATGGCACTCACTCCTGCTCCCTGACACTCATGGTCTACTGGCACACCACTAGTGACTTCCACAGTGAAAACAGATCAAAGTACCCATTAGGTTCATCTGCCATTTCTTTGTCTGCCATTACTACATCACCGGCATCATTTTCCAGTGGCCCAGTATCAACTTTCACCTCCCTTTTCCTCTTTATGTAACTGAAAATAACTTTTAATATGCTGCTTTATATTATTGGCTAGTTTGCCCTCATATTTTATCTTTTCCCTTATCGCATTTTAGTTGCCTTTTGTTGGATTTTAAAAGCTTCCCAATCATGCAACTTCACACTCACTCTTGCTACATTATATGCCCTTTCCTTGGTGTCTATGCAGTCCTTAACTTCCCTTGCCAGCCACCGTTGCCTACCCCTGCCATTTGAGAACTTCTTCTGTGGGATATATCTATCCTGCATTTTGTGAACTTTTCCCAGAAACTTCAGCCAACTCTGCTCTGGCGTCATCCCTGCCATCCCTATCCTCCTCTAATCCACCTGGGCAAGCTCCTCTGACATACCTTTGTAATTCCCTTTATTCCATTACAATACTGATACATGTGACTTATGCTTCTCCCTCTCAAATCGCAGTATGAATTCAATCATATTATGATCACCGCCTCACAGAATTGTGTGCAATGTAAGTTGTCTTACCCAAGAAAGAACATACTTCAATAAAGAGAGTACAGCAAAGATTCACCAGGATGGTTTCGGGATCACATGTTCATTACCTGAAGAGGGATCAAGTAGATGAGTTTACAGTCAAGGAGAGTTAGAAGAGATTTCATTACAATGAGCAAAATCTTTATAAGAGCTTGACAGGCTAGATGTAGGGAAGATGATTCCTTGGAATGAGGAATCTATTTGCATAGAAGATGTAGATTCAGACTGAGATGAGAACGAAAGTTTCACTCAGAGACTAAGTAGAACTTAGAACAGTACAGACCCTTTGGCCCATAATGTTGTGCCAATCTTTTAATCTACTCTAAGATCAGTCTAACCCAGCCCTTTCACAAAACCCTCCATTTCTCTTTCATCCATGTGTCTATCTAAGAGTTTTTTCAATGTTCCCAAAGTATTTGCCTCTACACCTTTTGGAATTCTTAACTCTAGAGAACTGCAAAGGATCAGTCTGTCTGGTCATTCAAAACAGGAAATCAATTGATTTTGGGATATTAAAGAAATCAAGAAAATAGTACAAGGAGAAGTTCATCCTTTGGTAACGATAAACTGTTCTTATGTCTTTGCTTCCATAAAATTCTGCCTTTGGTAGTTTGTTGCAAAGCAAGTCTACTGTATGGCAGGCCAACTACTAATCACCTTTCGGTCAATGTGAGCAAAACAAAAGAGCTAGTGATTGACTTCATAAGGGTGGGGGAGTGGCTGTTAGACACACGGGTTATGATCAAAGGTAAAAATGGCTGGAGTCATCTGGCAATTTAATGCAAGAGCGTTTATTTAGTGCGTCAAAAATCAAACACAAAAACTAATGAAAATATCAAAAAGAAAACTGCCAATATTTATAACAAGATGCAGAGTCTTAGAGTCATAGAGAAGTACTCCACAGAAACAGACCCTGCAGTCCATCTGGTCCATGCTGAAACCATTTAAACTGCTTACTCCCATTGACTTGCACCAGGACCATAGCCCTCTATATCCCTACTATCCATGTATATATGGATAGTATGTATATATCCAATTTCTGTTAAATTTTTAAATCAAGCTCACAGGCACCACTTGCGCTGGCAGCTCATTCCATACTCTTGCTACCCTCTGAGTGAAAATGTTTTCGGTTATGTTCTCACCTTTCACCCTTCATTTCATTTTTCAATCTTTTTATTGATTTTCAAATAAAGAACATACAAATCAGAGGAGTTTAGCAAACAGATAATATAAAAGACATATAAACAGCAATAATAAAAACAAAGTATATAATGTCAAGATCAAATAGGTGAAATATTATGCGGTTATATATACAATGGTCAAAAAAACTACAACTCCACATAGCAATCATAAAAAAAAGATTGGAAATTTTCTTTGATAAAGGAAAAAAAAACCCACTAACTAAACTGAAATTTAAAAAAAGAGAAAGAAGAAAAAAAGAAAAAGAAAACTTGGGCAGTCCAATTAAGGATAAAATTTGAAAAAGAGAGAAAATAAAAGCATCCTTCCAATCATCTCCGAACCTTCACGGATAAGGATTTTCCCCAAAAGAGAATAAAGAAAAATAAATAAATAAATAGGTAGATAGATAGATAGATAGATAGATAGATAGATAGATGGATAGATAGATAGATAAATAAATAAATAGGATCATGTGAAAATATTGAATAAAAGGTCGCCAGACTTGTTCAAAATTAAAGGATGTATCAAATGTCCAACTTCTAATCTTCTTCAAGCTTAGACATGACATAATGGAAGAGAGCCAATAGAAAACAGTAGGTGGGTTAGATTCTTTCCAATATAGCAAAATAGCGCTCCTAGCCAGTAAAGTTGAAAAAGCTATCACATGTCGGGCGGAAGCAGACACTTTGCTTGCTTCCTCTGGAATAATCCCAAAAATTGCTGTAAATAGATTAGGTTGAACATCCATGTCTGTAACTTTAGATAATATTCCAAACACCTCCCTCCAAAAATTGTTTAAGCTTACACATGACCAAAACATATGAGTTAGAGCTGTCACTTCCGTGTTACATCTGTCACAAATAGGGCTTATATTAAGAAAAATATGCGCCAATTTATCTTTGGACATATGGGCCCTGTGTACTATCTTAAACTGAATTAAGATATGGCGTGCACAGATAGATGAATTATTGACTAAATAATAAATTTTACTCCATTGATTGTCTGAAAGTGAATGTTGAAGTTCTACTCCCCAGGTGCGTTGAACACTATCATTAGGTGACATGTGGGCATTCATTAACTGTTTATAAATGATAGCTATTAATCATTTTTGAAAAGGTTTAAACTGAAAAATACCATAAGCCAAATTTAAAGAGCAGGCCGAGGGGTAATTCGGTAAAAAAATCACCTTTCACCCTTAACCCATGACCTCTGGTTGTGGTCCCACCCAACCTCAGTGTAAAAAGCCTGCTTGCATTTACCCTGTCTATACCCCTCATAATTTTGTATACCTCTATCAACTATCTTCTCAGTCTTCTACTTCTAAAGAATACAGTCCTAACCTATTCAGTCTTTCCTCCAGACCCAGCAACATCCTTGTCAATTTTCTCTGCACTCTTTCAACCTTGTTTAGATCTTTCCTGTAGGTAGATGACCAAAAATGCACACAATACTCCAAATTAGGCCTCACCATTGTCTCATACAACTTCAACATAACATGCCACCTCCTGTACTCAATACATTGATTTATGAAGGACAATGTGCCGGAAGATTTCTTTGCAACCCTTTCTACTTGTGATGTCACTTTCAGCGAATTATGTACCTGTATTCCCAGATCTCTTTGTTATACCACACTCCTCAGTGCCCTAATGCTCACCATGTAAGACCTACCTTGGCTGGTCCTGCCAAAGTGCAAATCCTCACACTTGTGTGCATTAAATTCCATCTGCCATTTTTCAGTGCACTTTTCCAACTGATGCAGATTCCCCTGCAAGCCATAATAGCCTTCCTCGCTGTCCACTGCATCTCCTGTCTTTTTTTACTGATCCGGTTAACCATATTATCATCCAGATCATCCAGATCATTGATATAGATGACAATCAACAAAGGACCCAGCACTGATCCCTGTGACACACCAGTCAGAGAGGCAACCATCTACTACAACTCCCCCACAAAGCCAATGTCTAATCCAGTTTACCACCTCATCCTGAATGCCAAGCGACTGAACATTCTTGACCAGCCTCCCTTGCATGACCTTGTCAAATGCTTTATTAAAATCCATGTAGACAACATCCATTGCCTTTCCTTCAGTCACTTTCCTGGAAACTTCTTCAAAAAAACTCTATAAGTTGGGTTAGACATGACCTACCACGCATGAAGCCATGCTAACTATCCTTAATTAGTCCATGATTATCCAAATACTTACATATCCACTTCCTTAGATGACTTTCTAATAGCTTTCCCACAACAGATGTCACAACAGACTCAACGGCCTATAATTTCCTAGTTTCCGTTTAGACCCTTTTTTAAACAGCAGAACAACATAGGCTATCCTCCAATCCTCTGGTAGCTACCCTAAAAGTTTTAAAAATTTCTGCTAGGGCCCCAGCAATGTCTGCACTTCCCTCCATAGCATTGAAGGATCACCTTGTCAGACCGTGGGGATTTATCCATGCCTCAGGGTAACAAACACCTCCACTACCTACAGGAAAGATCTAAGCAAGGTTGAAAGAGTGCAGAGAAAATTGACAAGGATGTTGCTGGGTCTGGAGGAAAGACTGAATAGGTTAGGACTGTATTCTTTAGAAGTAGAAGACTGAGAAGAAATTTGTTAGAGGTATACAAAATTATGAGAGGTTTAGACAGGGTAAATGCAAGCAGGCTTTTTACACTGAGGTTGGGTGGGACCACAACCTCCTCTGTAATCTGTACTGGGTCCATGAACTTGATGATGCATTGACTTCATTCTATAGACTTTGTATCTGTCTCCCAAGTAAATACAGGTGCAAAGAATGCATTTAGATCTCCCCCATCTGTTTGGACTCCACACACCATATGTACCAGAAAACATAGCAACAACTTTGTACTTTGTCCAATGTGAACTTCTGGCAGCCCCAATTTCTCTCTCCTACTAAGGGCGATCAGTTCCTTTTTTTGTAGGCACTCGGACATGCCATTTTTAAGTTAACTTAAGACTACACGTGCGTTACATGAATACGACGCACCTCTCTATGAAGTTATAATCATATATAAAAATAAACAGATATATTTGCCTTAAATACAGTGTAGAAACAATATATACATATTTATACATTCCCATTACGAAGAATGGAATATTCTGCTGTGTATGGTGGGAAAGGCATACAGTTTGCCATACAGTTTAAGACCCTTTATGATTGTGAGCCAGCCGGTGGTGTAGTGGCAACAGCGATGGACTTCGAGGCGGATAGTCCTGAGTTTGAATCCGGGTCCCAACCTGGGCAGCAGCAGTATCGGTGCAGATGAAAGTCCTGGCGATCTACTTGTGTATCTTGCCACGAGCGGCAACCATAGGCACACAACACCTTCACACTTCAAGTGTGTACACCCAGCACAATGACAGCAGAATGAGAAAGCAATGTTTGTGTGTGTATAAATGCAGATGTATAAGGAATACATTTACTGAGTGCTCTCCAGCACAGGGGTAATGGATATGCTTCTCTTTACATCAACAGTACTTAGAGGGTTAAAAGCTTCAAGCTCCAGGAGTCAACAAAAGTCTTCCTGCTCCATCCACACAGACATCACATCCAAGAATGCTTGCCAAGATCCTTATTTCCTCAGAAGGACAAAGAAAATTGCCATGTTCCCGTTGACCCTCACCAATTTTTATCAATGTACCATAGAAAGTATCCTATCCAGATGCATCATGGCTTGGCATGGCTACCTCACCCTGGTATTGAAGGAGTTTGAGAATAGATAGGTCAGTGTGGGAATAGAGTAGGGAGTTGAGTAACTTTCAACCCGGAGCTCAAAGTGGCTATAGCAGACAGAAGGCAGGTGCTCAGCATAAAGTAAGGGTTCCCAACCTTCTGGGTGCCATTGACCAATATCACTTAGCAAAGGGTCTGAGGACCCAAGGTTGGCAACCCCTGACATAAAGGGCTGCTTAGTGTGTGTTGTCGGTCTCACCAATGTAAAGGAGGCCACATCAAGAACACCAAATGCAATAGACAAGGTTTGAGGAGGTTCACATGAACCTCTGCCTTCCATAGTAGAGCTTTCTAGGTTGCTAGATGCCAATGAGGGAGGAGGTGTGGAGACAGGTGTAGCGCCTCAAATGGTTACAAAGGAAAGCACCTGGGGACAGAGAAGGATGAGTATCAAAGGATAAATGAATTAGAGAGTAGTGGAGAGAGTGGCCCTGTGGAAAGCAGAATTGGGTGGGAGAGGAAGACATGGCTGGAGGTGGGGTCCCTTTGCAACTGAAAGTAATGGTAAAGAATGATACAGAGGCCAGTGAGGTGAAAGGTAAGCTGAATCTGTTTTGAATAGGGTGGGGGGGTGGATGTAAAGTTACAGAGGAAGTGCGGCAAAGGGAGAGGATGTATAAAAAGACTCCACAACCATTAACCACAACAGAAAGAAAATTATGTTCCCTGAAAAAGGGGGATATTCCAGATGTCCTGGAGATGAAAGCCTTAGCTCAATAATAAGTATAGATGAAACTATCTATATCGTCCTGCAGTCTAGAGTTTTCCTCCTCACTTTCAACCACATGCCCAATTCTTTTATCACCTTCAAATTACTTTATCAGTTTTCATCATGCATCAAGGGCTAAGTTATTAATATTTATTATCAGATAGTTAATAACTGGCAGAGCAGACCTGAGGAGCGTAGTGATGTTCTCTTGTTCCTAGATACATATGACACTTCCCACACTTGCAGTTAACTGAAAACGTGAAAGCTTCTTAAAGTTGTGGATTTCACAAGTCTGTTATGTCCCTTTCTGCTTAGATTAGCTCACTCAGAAGCCAGAAAATAGTTTAATATCCTTCTCTTTAAACTTTGTTAATCACCAAGGTCTACACTCCATAGCAGCTGTACTTAGCTGGCTCTAATTTGTAACAACACAGATGAAAGAATAGAAAAAAGGAAATGGAAGAGAATATCATCCGCAAGTTAGACTTTCTATTCATGCTGCTCTGCTTAAGCTTATTAAGCAGACAGTTACCTTAGATACCATCCCTAATAGCTCCACAATCTCTTTAAGCTAATAGATAACTTCCTCAGGCTTTGTCACTAGCATCTGTCACATTCTACCAGCTGTACTCCCTACCCACTTATGAGCTGGCCATCACAATATGGGATCATTCCCATGCAATAGCCTGGCATTTGGGACGAGAAACATGTTTGACTCTGGCATGAGAAGTGTAGGCACTACGTGGTTTCATTTCTTTCACACATCCTGCTTCTTGCAAGACATATAATGGAAAGCCAAAAGGAATTACGACATGGGAAAGAATCAGCATTTATTTTTGGAACATAATTGAAATTCTCAAGACATTTGAAAGCAGTTCAGAGTTATTAGAAGCTCATGCAGAGCACTTCTGTTATCACCACACTGCATTCAATCCCAAGGGTTTGAGCACAATCCCCTGAAGAGAGTTCAACCTATAAATCTCTGAGAGTAATAATAGCAAGTCAAGGCTATCGATTTTTAATAAATATAGAAAAGGGCAGTTGTCAATTACACCGTATTTGCACACTTTAATGAAAAATAATTTCAGTTGTATAAGCAACAGCAAATAGCATGAATGTTACACCCAGCTTCCTGCCTCCTTTCATTTTTTCTCTCTTCTACCTGTCTGCCTAGAAGTTTGAGCTTCTTCCTCATAAGCAGTTGGAAGCGAGATGGCAGGGAGTCCACCACCTGTTCCAATTTTCTGTTTTCCATTATAAGTTATCTTACTCTTTAAGAGGAAATTGCACAGTATGAATTCCCGCTGGTTGCCATGACATATTATCCTACCCAGCTGACAGAAAGCAAAACACCAGCAAGGTGAGAACAGGTGCAAAGAACAGGCAAGAAAATCAGCAAAAGCCTTCTGCACAACCATTCAGGTTAGACTTGAAGGGAAAAAAGAGCATTTATAATCTTAAACCCTTTCTTCCTATACATTGACAGCAAAATAATTTTGAATGCTAGGGAGATGGTGAACAAAAGTCCACAGTGCATACTTGAAAAGGCACCAAAGTTTCTGCTTAACTTGTCCACTCAAGATCTTGCCTGTTTCTTTGGAAAGGGGGATGCAAAATGAGGCATCTAACATCTCTCTACACTTACTTTCAATGGCCATCTGTGTTATATTTGTTTTCCTCATCAAAGTTGATTAGCAATTCTTCCACTAATGAGTCAGTAAATTTTGAGTCTTGCTTTAACTTAATCTAGCCTGTAAGAAAAGGCAGGGATCAGATTAGAGCTCAGCTAATTTTAATTGCTATCACATTCAATGGTTATGTTAAAATGCATTGAGGAGTTGTAAGATGTCAGCACTGAAGATATACCTGACAGCAAAAGACAAATTTCATGATCAAGTATGAAAATAGGTATTAAAAAGCTATATCCACCCTCCACCTGGCCCTAACCCACCTGGACAAAAAAGACACATACGTTCGGATGCTGTTCATAGACTTTAGTTCAGCATTCAACACAATCATTCCTCAGAAACTGATTGGAAAGCTGAGCCTACTGGGCCTGAACACCTCCCTCTGCAACTGGATCCTAGACTTCCTGACTGGGAGACCTCAGTCAGTCCGGATCGGGAGCAGCATCTCCAACACCATCACACTGAGCACGGGGTCTCCCCAGGGTTGCGTGCTCAGTCCACTGCTGTTCACTCTGCTGACCCACAATGGTGCTGTAACACACAGCTTGAACCATGTCATCAAATTCACCGACGACACCACGGTGGTGGGTGTCATTAGCAAGAATGACGAGTCAGCTTACAGAGAGGAGGTGCAGTGGCTAACAGACTGGTGCAGAGCCAATAACCTATCTCTTAATGTGAACATAACAAAAGAGGTGGTTATTGACTTCAGGAGGGCACGGAGCGACCACTCCCCGCTGAACATCGACGGCTCCTCAGTTGAGATTGTTAAGAGCACCAAATTTCTTGGTGTTCACAGGACAGAGAATCTCACCTGGTCCCTCAACACCAGCTCCATAGCAAAGAAAGCCCAGCAGCGTCTCTACTTTTTGCGAAGGCTGAAGAAAGACCATCTCCCATCCCCCATCCTCATCACATTCTACAGGGGTTGTATTGAGAGCGTCCTGAGCAACTGCATCACCGCCTGGTTCGGAAATTGTACCATCTTGGATCACAAGACCCTGCAGCGGATAGTGAGGTCAACTGAGAAGATCATCGGGGGTCTCTCTTCCTGCCATCATGGACATTTACACTACACACTGCACCCACAAAGGAAACAGCATTATGAAGGACCCCATGCACCTGTCATACAATCTCTTCTCCCTCCTGCCATCTGGGAAAAGGCTCTGAAGCATTTGGGCTCTTATGACCAGACTATGTAACAGTTTCTTCCCCCAAGCTATCAGACTCCTCAATACCCGAAGCCTGGACTGACAATTTGCCCTGCTGTCCTGTTTATTACTTATTGTAATGCCGGTACTGCTTTTGTGCACTTTATGCAGTCCAGTGTAGGTCTGTAGTCTAGTGTAGCTTTCTCTGTTTTTTTAAATTACGTAGTGCAGTCTAGTTTTTTGTACTGTGTCATGTAAACCATGGTCCTGAAAAACATTGTCTCATTTTTACTATGCACTGTACCAGCAGTTATGGTCGAAATGACAATAAAAGTTGACTTGACTTGACTTGACTTGAAATAAAAACTTAATGGCAATTATTTTGATGTAAGAATAACCACCAACTGGTAGTTTAATAAGGAAAATTAGGGGAAAATGACAAAAGTGAAAAGAAGGGTTTAATCTCAAAAGTATGGAAATGCCAGAATTTTTATGTTATGATTTTCAACCAAAATAAAATTGGAGTAGCAGCAACTAAGAGTGAATAGGTGAATGTGTTACCTATTAATTGATCGGTGAAAAGTGACTGAGATTGCAACTTCAATAGGTTAGGATTGTGCACGCTCAACAGATCGGAGTAATTATCCTTGACCTTCTGATAGCAGAGGCAATCAGTGCTTCTATTCAGCAATACATGCTCTTTCAGCCAATATTTCAAAAACCTTGAAGGCTGCATCAGCAAGTTAAGTTTGAATGAAATGAATTACATCTATATTTAGAACTGCCAGCTTCCATCAAACATATTTCAGAATGTTTCAACATTTAACCATTCCATCTATGCTCATATCCAATGTGCCAATCCCTAATGTTCATGCCGGTCTGAAAATTCTGCAATAGTAGAATTCCTTGGCATTCAAACAGCTGTTTTTTTTCCATTTCTGAAGCATTTTTAACAATAATAATTGTGTGTGTGTGTGTGTGTGTGTGTGCACACGCACGCACCCTTAACTCCTGGTGGCGTCGTTGGGGCACTGTCATGACAAGCTTTTTGCTTTTTACACCAATCTTCTTGGTGTGCTGATCATACAGGCATCTGAAATCAGGCGAAGCTCATCCCTCTCCAGGTTTTTTTTATGAGATCGAGTTGCTAGCTCAACACTTAACCCAGCATGGATGGAGAGTATGGAAGGGAGCCGTCCGGATTCAAACTCGGGACCTCCCGCCCCGAAGTCCTGCACTGATGCCATTACGCCACCAGCCGTGTATATGTACATATATATAAAAACTAAAAGGGTGTGGAAAGGAGAAACATTTGGTTTAATGACTGCTAGATTTTTCTCCCTGCTTCATTACACAATTCTCCTTTAATTCCTTGGAATATAAACAATCATTCCGAAACTTCAAGAGGTGACTTGATAGAGGTGTACAAGATAATGGGAGGCATTGATCGTGTGGATAGTCAGAGACTTTTCCCAGAGCTGAAATGGCTAGCATGAAAGGGCATAGTTTTAAGGTGCTTGGAAGTAGGTCCAGAGGAGATGTCAGGGGTAAGTTTTTTTACGCAGAGAGTGGTGAGTGCATGGAATGGGCTGCCAGCAGCGGTGGTGGAGGCGGAAACGATAGGGTCTTGTAAGAGACTCCTGGATGGCTACATAGAGCTTAGAAGAATAGAGAGCTATTCTAAAGCCTAGGAAATTCTAAGGTAGGGACATGTTCGGCACAGCTTTGTGGGCCGAAGGGCCTGTATTTCACTGTATGTTTTCTATGTTTCAATGTTTTATATTTCTAAGAAAATCCAGATGATCCCCCCCCCCATTGCTTAGGTAACAAAAATTTGCCTTTATGAAGTTGACAAATGTCTACCCATATATTTGAGATACAGAATAAAATTTGCTCTCACAGCATTTGTGTGAAAAAAGTAAATAAATCAAAATAAATTTTCTTTACGTTTCATCTCACATCTCTTGATATATCTGTAGATGATGAGACCATAAGATATAGGAGCTGAATTAGGCCATTTGGCCCATCAAGTCTGCTCCACCATTTCATCATGACTGATCCAATTTTCCTCTCAGCTTCAATCTCCTGCCTTCTCCCTGTATGCCTTTATGCCCTGACCAATCAAGAATCTATCAAACTCTGCCTTAAATCTACATAAAGGCTTGGTCTCCACCGCTGTCTGTGGCAAAGAATTCCACAGATTCACTATCCTCTGGCTAAAGAAATTCCTCCTCTTCTCCATTCTAAATGGACAACACTCTATTCTCAGGCTGCATCCTCTGATCTTAGATTTTACTACCATAGAATTTATCCACTCCACACCACCCTATCAAGGCCTTTCACCATTTGATAGGTTTCAATTATGTCACCCATGATTCTTCTGAATTTTAGTGAACACAGGCCCAGAGCCATCAGACAAGCCATTCAACCCTGGAATCATTTTTGTGAACCTCCTTTGAACCCTCTCCAGTTTCAGCACATCCTTTTTAATGTAAGGGGTCCAAAGCTGCTCACAATACTACAAGTCAAGTCAAGTTAACTTTTATTGTAATTTCGACCATAACTGCATAGTGCAGTTAGTACAGTGCATAGTAAAAATGAGACAACATTTTTCAGGACCATGTCACAGGACATGACACAGTACAAAAAACTAGACTGAACTACGTAATAAAAAAAACACAGAGAAAACTACACTAGACTACAGACCTACACTGGATTGCATAAAGTGCACAAGAACAGTGCAGGCATTACAATAAATAATAAACAGGACAGTAGGGCAAGGTGTCAGTCCAGGCTTTGGGTATTGAGGAGTCTGATAGCTTGGGGGAAGAAACTGTTACGTAGTCTGGTCGTGAGAGCCTGAATGCTTCTGAGCTTTTTCCCAGATGGCAGGAGGGAGAAGAGATTGTATGAGGGGTGCATGGGGTCCTTCATAATGCTGTTTCCTTTACGGATGCAACGTGTAGTGTAAATGTCCATGATGGCGGGAAGAGACACCCCGATGATCTTCTCAGCTGACCTCATTATCCGCTGCAGGGTCTTGCGATCCAAGGTGGTGCAATTTCCGAACCAGGCAGTGATGCAGTTGCTCAGGATGCCTCACCAGTGCTTTATAGAAGTTTCAATATTACATCCTTGATCTTATGATCTAGTCCTCTTGAAATGGTATGGAGGAGCTCCTCCACAGGACCAAAAGAAGCTGCAGAAGGTTATAAATCAAGTCAGCTCCATCTTGGATACTAGCCTACAAAGTACCCAGGACACCTTTAGGGAGCGGTGTCTCAGAAAGGCAGTGTCTATTATTAAGGAACTCCATCACCCAGGGCATGCCCTTTTCTCACTGTTACCATTAAGTAGGAGGTACAGAAGCCTGAAGGCACACACTCAGTGATTCAGGAACAGCTCCTTCCCCCCGTCATCTAATTCCTAACTGGATCTTCGGACATTACCTCACTTTTTTTTAATTTACAGCATTTCTGTTTTTGCACATTTTTTTAACGTATTCCATATATGTAATTGATTTACTTGTTTATTTATTATTATGTTTTAGTTTATTTATTATTACTTTTTCTCTCTGCTATATTATGTTTTGCATTGAACTGCTGCTGCTAAGTTAACAAATTTCACAACACATACCAGTGATAATAAGCCTGATTCTGACTCTGATTCTGATTCTGAAATTAATGCTAACATTGCATTTGCCTTCCTCACCACAGACTATACTGGACATTTAAATCAAAACCAGACAGAAAATACTGGATATTTCAGCATGTTAGACAACATCTGTTAAGAGAAAAGAATATTAATATTTAACATTGGAGAACTTTCTTTAAAATTTGTATTTTATTTAACTAAAGCTTAGGTGGTAAATATTCATGGATCAGCATTTACTGTTCTTACTCAGGGCTGGATACAACTGATAAGTTTGCCTCTTTTCTTCCCCAAATTCTAGCCTATCTGGTATTCACCCAGCAGACTTAGCCTGCATTTTGTAAGTCTTATGGACAAGGTATTGTACTGACCACAGGGAATGAGATGGAGATGACAGCTTGTCAGAATTGACTACAGTGGAAATTGAAATCTGTTCATCTCTAAGATAAGCAATTGCGTCTCCAACTTCTGCTCTCATAAAGTTAAGATCTGCCGTCCACAGTACACCAAATTTTAGCAAATGTTCTCAGATAAAAGTTGAAGTCTGGGATGAAGTACATAATACTCACCAACAATTACATGAGCATAATGACTGGCACTCTCTTTTAAAATTCCAACATCATCTTCTGATCTACATTCATGGTGAAACTCGCGTTTGGGAACATATTCACAAAGTCATTCATTGAGATGCAGTATGGAGTAGGCCCTTGGGCCCTTCAAGCTAAACTGCTCAACAACCCAGCAATTTAACCCTAGCCTAACCACGGGACAATTTGCAATGACGAATTAACCTTACAACTGGTATGTCTTTGGACTGTGGGAGGAAACCAGAGCACCTGGAGGAAGCCTATGTGGTCATGGGGAGAACATGCAAACTCCTTACAGGCAGTGGCAGGAATTGAACTTCGGTTGCCTGCACTTTAACATGTCATGCTAACCAAATGGAAATTAGTAATTCACCCTGACATTATTTCAGTTGAGATCATTGTATCTTAGATTTTCCTTCACTTCTAGTCAAATTTAAATGGGATTTAATCTTGTGCTAAGCTCTGCCAATCTACCCAATTAAAATTAAGAGATAATGTGCTAAAACCTTTCCTTTTTAATTATACACCTTAATTCGTCATATGGAGCCTATTTCAAAATATGGGAACAACTTACAATTATATGCCGCAGGAGACCAAGTAGAATATTTTAGTCCAGGTGCTGACATTTATGTGCACAGTAAGAATTCAACACACGTTACAAGAAACAGATAGTTACCTAAAAAAACACATTTATAAAGCTTTACATTGCAACACTACAAATCAAATTAATCTCTATTTCAAAACCTAAAACAAACACAAAGTACAGTAATGTTAATTAACAATTTACTCGTGCCAGGTAATATTAAGAAACTGCAATGTAGTCAAGCATACCTAAAAATTAGCAGTGGCTACATGTCAGTTTTTTCATGCTGAAAGCAAAACCATAAAATTCTACACATTTAGGAGCTAATAAATGGCAAGCCTCTCAATCTGGTTATGATAATTAATCCATTAAAACTAAGAACCCAATTACCTTAGTATTATTTAAGCAGTGGTTCACAATATCAATATTAATAAATATTACTGCCATAATTTGGAGAGGGAGATTCAAGAGTTGTCAGAGATACAGCATGAAACATCTCGTTCTGACCCTTCAAGTTCCAATAACTCCTGATTTAACCCTAGCCTAATCACGGGGCCATTTACCATGACCAATTAACGCATTCATCATGATCTTTCAAGAATCACTTGATTCAAGGTCCCAGAGGACTGGAAGATTGCAAATGTCCCTCCACTCTTTAAGAAGGGAGGAAGGCAAAAGAAAGGGAATTATAGGCCAGTTGGCCAAACCTCAGTGGTTGGGAGAGTGTTGGAGTCTATTATTGAGGATGAAGTTTTGGGGTACTTGGAAACTAATGATAAAATAAGTCAAAGTCAGCATGGTTTCTGTGAAGGGAAATCTTACCAGACAAATCTGTTAGAATTCTTCAAGGAAGTAACAAGCAGGGTGGACAAAGGAGAGGCAGTGAATTTCATTTACTTGATTTTCAGAAGACATTCGATAAGGTGCCACACATGATGCTGCTTAACAAGATAAAATCCAAAGGCATTACAGGAAAGATACCAGCATGGATAGCGGAATTGCTGACAGGTACGAGGCAGTGAGTGGGGATAAAGGGTCCTTTTCTGGTTGACTGCCGGTGACTAGGGGTCAGTATTTGGACTGCTACTTTACACATTGTTTGTCAGTGATTTAGATAATGGAATCGATGGCTGTGTCGCAAAGTTTGCGAATGATACAAAGCTAGGTGGAGGGGTAGATGGTGCTGAGGAAGCAATGCGAAGAATGGGCAAAAAAAGTGGCAGATAGAGTACAGTGTTGGGAAGTGTATGATAATGCATTTTGGTAAAAGGAACAATAGCGTGGAGTATTATCTAAATGGGGAGAAAATTCAAACATCAAAGGTGCAGAGGAGTTGCCATGCAAGACTCCCAGAAAGTTAACTTACAGGTTGACTCTGCAGTAAAAAAGGCCAATGGAGAGCTGTCATTTATTTCAAGGGGATTAGAATATAAAAGCAAGGAGATAATACCGAGCCTTTATAAGACACTAGTCAGGCCATATTGTCAACAGTTTTGGGCCCCATATCTCAGAAAGGATGTGTTATCATTGGAGAGAGTCCAGAGGAGGTCACGAGGATGATTCCAGGAATGAAGGGGGTTAACATATGAGGAGAATTTGGCAGCTTTGGGCCTGTACTCACTAGAACTTAGAAGAATGTGGGGGGATCTCATTGAAACCTACCGAATGTTAAAAAGACTAGATAGGGTAGATGTAGAGAAGATGCTTCCTGTGGTGATGGTATCAACAACTGGAGGGCACAACCTCAAATTTGAGGGGCAACCCTTTAGAACTGAGGTAAGGAGGAATTTTTTTAGCCAGAGAGTAGTGAATCTGTTTAATGCTCTGTCACAGACTGTGGTAGAGGCCAAATCCATGGGTATATTTAAGGCAAAAGTTGATTGTTTCCTGATCAGTTAGGGCACCAAAGGATATGGCAAGAAGACAGCTGTATAGGGTATAGTGAGATCCGGGATCAGCCATGATGGAATGACGGAGCAGACTCGATGGGCTGAATGGCCTAATTTTGCTCCTCTGTCTTATGGTCTTATGTTCTTAACCTACAAAGCAATACGCCTTTGGACTGTGGGAGGAAACCAGAGCACCCAGAGAAAACCCACATATTCCACAGGGAGAACACACAGACTCCTTATGAATGGCATTTGAATTGCACTCTGAACTCCAACACTCTCAGTTATTATAGCGTCATGATAACAGCTACAGTTTACCAATATCATCCAACTCACCCACTATCTCTGATTAATTTTCTTTCAGGTTTCATGTCTTCTACAGCTAAGGTTTCAAACTAATTTTTACATGGCTTTCATTGTATTCCTACATGCTTTGTTACATTTGAATACATTTTACAGTGGTTTTATTGCCCCAGAGCCAGATTTCCATATTTTCAGCTACACGAGAGGTGGAACCAGGATAGTGACCTCCTATCTCTGAGAAATTTGCACACCCTCCCTGTCATTGCATAGTTTTTTTTTCCATGAGTGTTACAGTTTTCTCCCACATCCCAAAGATAGGCTGGCTAATAGGTGAATTGGCTATTGTAAATTATGTCTCGTGTTTGTGCAGAGCTGATGGACAAGTGAGGTATGAAAATAAATGGAAGATCGGGATTGATGGGATTGTTTTAACAACCAGCATGAACTCAGTAATCACTTCCTTCAAGTGCATAAGGAAATAGCAATAAATATTTTGTTGTGGTATAGTCACTCAATTGGGACAATATCATTTACAAATTAACTGTAATGAACTATGGAGATATATCAAAAGTGTGTGAGATGAAATATTTGATGTAATTAACTGGGCCAATATTATATCTTTAGTTCAATGCACACACATTCAGATCAAATTCAGCTTCAGATAAGTTTATTTTCATATTCATCAAGGTCTAATGAAATTACTTCTAGTGTGAAGCTACAGAATACACAATATACATGGCAACAGTATTTTCAGCAATAGATACTGCAAAAGATGTAACACAACAGAGTGCTGCAAAGATTGTAGTGCAAAAAGAAATGCTAAAGTGACAATAATGGAATAATACAGAGTGCAAGAATGTGGCAAGACTAACAAGAAGGTCTTGTGAAGGACGTAATTGGTTCAGAAGTCTGATGGCAGAGGGATTGAGGCTGTTCTTACACCTGGATGTTCAGGTTTTCAACCTTTTGTATCTACTCCCAGATGATAAAGAGGGAAAAGGGAATTGCCAGAGTAGCATGCAGAGAGTGTTAGGTTCATGGAACCTGCCAGGGTGGTAGTAGAGGCAGATATACTAGGATATTTAAGATACTCTTAGGTACATGGCTGATAGAAAAATGATGAGCTATGTGGGAGGGAAGGGTTATGTTCTATGTTTATGTACTCTTGGAAAGGCTAAATCTTCTCAGTTGCCTAAGAAAGCTCTTTCTTGATCCATGTGTCAAGCCAACCATCTGTACAGCAGCTCCCTTGATAAAGACAGGGTTGGGCTCACCTGCACCACGATCACCTGTCCTCCCAAACCCAGATTCCTTTCCTTAGGTCGACAATCAGCTCTTTCTTCTTGTTATGTTGATGTTGTTTCTGTGCCTTGATAAAAGGTTCGGGATCTCTCTCCTTAATTCTAAATCATCACTGTTTTGATCCAGCCTATGATAGTAGCAATTTTATTGACAAACTTAAAGATCAAGTATATCAGAAATATGGTGATGGTGGTTGAGAGAAGACACTTAAGAAGCATCTGCACAGGTACTTGAATGAACAGAGCACAGAGGATATGAAATTATTCTTGGCAAATGGGATTAGTATCATTAGACATGATGGTAGGTATAGCGTTGTGGGGCAACTTCTATGTTTCTATGCAGTACAACTCATTGACTCTATGATTCTATGATAGGGGGGTAATTAACCAGCTTTGATTTGACCTGTTATTTGTTCCCCTCAGTTTGATGGATACTAGTATTGCAAGCTGGACTAGACCAGCTTGACTAGAGGTATCGCTTGTTTGAGAGTACAAATCTTCAGTACTATTCCTTGTGTGATCCCTTAGCATTTGTTAGACCCAGTGCCCTCAGATGTTTTTTGATATCTCAAGAAATGGATCAAATTGACTGAAGACTCATCTATGATGGTGAGAATATAAGGTGTAAGAAGGACAATGTATTTGACACTTCTGGCTGAATATGGTTGCTTAAGTTCCATCCTCACCTTCAAACCTCCAATCTTTGTCTTCATATTCATTCTTGGCCCTCCTAAGCTCCATCTTCTTCTTGTTATTCCAATAACTTAATAATTGCCACCTCTCAACAAGTACTTTCAGTATTTTCAGAAATATAATAGTGTTTCTTCCCCATGCATCCATTCAGCCTCTTCCATGACACTCCATTCTACATGATTATATATCTCAATCAAAATCAGCAAAGTTCATACTAAGATACTAAATTTGGTTCACTTTTCCCCATGAGTGTTTATGGTGCTAATTGGATGGCAGTTAATTGGCTGTTTTGTCCTCAATGTTGTAAAGTGTCTTTAGAGCTGTTGGACTTGAATTCATCCATAGAAGTGGAGTATTCCTTCACATTCTGACTTTCATCTTATTGAGGAAGTGTCAGCAAGTGATTTACTCATCCCAGAATGATTATTCTCTGACCTGTACTAGTAGCTATGGCAAAGTGCCAATTCCAGACTAAACTTGGATCAATGAAGGATGCTCGACAACTGTGGCAGGACTGAATGCTATCACCTCTTTCAAAGTGAAATTGAGCAACATGGGTGACAACAGGGCTTCACTTCTAAATGAACTTAGTGCGTTCTACACTCACTTTGACTCTCAAAATATGGAAGAGCCATCATGAATTCCCACAGCCCATGATGATCCTGTAATTTCAGTCTCAGAGGCCAACATGAGAACATCCTTCATTTCAAAGTTCAATATACTTCTCTCATCAAAGTATGTATACTATATACAATCTTGAGATTTATCTCCCTACAGGCAATGACAAACCCAATAAAATCCATTTTAAAAAGTCCATCGAACACACAATTTGTAGAAAAGACAAATTGTGCAAATAATAAAAATAAGCAAATAACATTCAAAATTGAAGTTCATGAAAGTGAGTCTATAGCCTCGAAATTAATCACAGCCAATCTAGGAGCCCATTAGCTGTAGGCCACAGTTTACCTCAGGGGCAAGTAAACCTCATGGATGACAAGCTGAACAACGGCCTGTCCCTCTCCTCTGGCCCCAACAACCTGACTTTTTCAATCTGGTCCAGTGCTTAAATTGACCCAACAGTGGGTTGTTACTCCCTCTTGGACCCAGGCCCAGCCATTTCAGTGCACTCTTAGGCCCAAAACCCGTTAGCTCAATTCGACTTGTGTCTAACTTTTCCAGTCTGACCCTGCACTTAAATTAGGCAAACATCAGTTTGTTCCTCACTCTCAGGCCCACGCCCCACTGCCTTGCCTCAGTTCTGCCACTTGGAATCACTTTCAAGTCTGCTCCAGCAACCAAAATTTGCCTTGTTCCCTGCTCGCGTGCACAGGCCTTGCTGCCTCGATTTGGCCCGGTCACACCATGCCGCGACAGTCCTTCACTTTCGAGACTTCAGATCACACTGCCAAAATGCCAGGTCATACAGGCAATTCTAAAGCTCTACTCCAAAAATATTGATTGTAGTGATTGTTGACAAAAAAAAAGTATTTGTAATAAAGTAGTTTGTAGTTTTGTTTGTTGCCAACAAGTCATCACTATGTTTCACTGGAATAACTCAACTGGCTTCAGGAAGGTGAACCCACAAAAAGTATGTGGCCCAGATGGGGTAGCTGGCTGAGTACTAAGGAGCTGGCTGGAGTGTTCACTGAGATCTTTAACCTCTCACTTTGGCAGTTTGAGATACTCACCTGCTTCAAACAGGTTTAAATTATACCAGTGCCTCAGAAAACATGGTAACCTGCCTGAATAACTATCGGCCAGTAACACTTACATCCACTGTGATGAAGTGTTTTGAGAGGTTGGAGATGAAACATATCAACTCCTACCTGAGAAACGATTGGTCCACTCCAATTTGCCTTACATCACAACAGGTCAAGAGCAGATGCCATTTCATCAGCTCTTCACTCAACCCTGGAACTTCAGGATAGCAAGGATGCAAATGTCAGGATACTCTTTATTGACTACAGCTTGGCATTGAATACCACTGTTCCCTCAAAATCAAGTGTTCAAAATCATGAAGGGTATAAGTAAAGTGGATGCCAGGTGCTACTTCAAAATTAATCCACCATCAACCACATGGGGCCATAGGTGGAGAATGGTTGAAGGAAGATTTCAGACTAACATCAGGAAGCATTTCTTTACACAGCAAGTTGTACTCACATGGAACAAACTACCTAGTTGTGTAGTTGAGGAAGCACCTTAGAGACTTTCACATCTAAACTCGATAGCTATTTCAATATGGGACTTGAATAGGAATTTGGCAAGCTCTGTTGGGTTGAATGGCCTGTTTTTCAAAAATGTTCTAATGTTCTAATAATAAAAAAACCATAATTAACAGTAAATATATATACGGTATAGTTAAAAAGTTAAATTAGATAAGTGGTACATAAAAGAGAAAAGTAAAGAGGTAGTGTTCATGGGTTCATTGTTCATTCAGAAATGTGATGGCGGAGGGGAAGAAGCTGTTCCTGAATCATTGAGTGTATGTCTTCAGGCTCCTGTACCTCCTCCCTGATGGTAGCAATGAGAAGAGGTCATGTCCTGGGTGATAGGGGTCCTTAATGATGGCATAATTGAAGGTGTCCTGGATGCTTGGGAGACTACTGCTCATGAAGGAACTGACCGAGTTCAGAGCCTTCTGCAGTGTATTTCGATCCAGTGCAGCTCCCCATCTGCCATGCCAGACGATGATGAAGCCAGTTAGAATGTTTTCCACTGTACATCCGTAGAAATTTGAGAGTGTCTTTGGTGACATACCAAATCTCCACAAACTCCTAACAAAATATAATCACTGTCATGCTTTCTTTGTAACTAGGGCCAGGATAGATCCTCAGAGATATTGACACTCAGGAACTTGAAACTATTCACTCTCTCCTCTCCTGATCCCTTGATGAGGACTGGTGTGTATTCCCTCATCTACCCTTCCTGAAGTACACAATCAGTTCTTTGGTTTTACTGGCATTGAGTGCAAGATTGGTGCTGTGATACCACTCAGTCAGCTGATCTGTTTCACTCCTGTATGCCTTCTTGTCACCATCTGAAATTCTGCCAACAATAGTGTGTAATCAGCAAATTTATAGTTGGCATTTGAGCTGTGCCTAGCCACATAGTCAATGATGTAAAGAGAATAGAGCAGTGGGCTAAGCACACATCCTTAAGGTGCTCCAGTGTTGATTATCAGCAAGGTGGAAATGTTATTTCCGATCTGTATAAACTGTGCTCTTCCGATGAGGAAGCTGAAGATCCAGTTGTGGAGGCAGGTACAAAGGCCCCAGTTTTGGAGCTTTTCACTCAGAAATGTAGGAATGATTGTGTTAAACGCTGAGCTGTAGTCAATAAACACCAATCTGACTTAAGTATTAGTATTGTCCAGGCGATCCAAGGCCGCGTGAAGAGCCAATGAGATCACATCTGTTGTAGCCCCATTGCAGCGATAGTCAAGTGCAGTGGGTGCAGGTGCTTGCTGAGGCAGGAGTTGATTCTAGCCATAACCAACCTCTCAAGACTCTTCATCACTGTAGATGTGATTGCTACTGGATGATGGTCATTGAGGCAGCTCACGCTGCTCTTCTTAGGCGCTTGTTTCCCTGATGAACAGTTGGAAATTTTAGACTGTAAAATTGAGATTGAAAATGTCTTTGAACGCAACTGCCAATTTTCTGAGCCCTACCAAATACACCATCAGTGCCTGTCGACTTGCGAGAGTTCACCCTCTTGAAAGACGTTCTGATGTCAGCCTCCGAGACAAAGGTCACACAGTCAGCAGATGGTACAGGGATCCTCATAGCTGTAGTTTTATTCTCCCTGTCAAAGCGTGCATAAAAGGCATTGAGCTCATCTGGGAGTGAAGCATCACTCCCATTCATGATGTTAGGTTTCGCTTTGTAGAAAGCAATGGCATCTAAACTCTACCAGAGTTGATGTGCTTCCGATTCCACCTCTAACCTCATTTGGAATTCCTCTTGAGATAGCCCTCTGTAAGTTGTACCTGGACTTCTTGTATAGTCCTGGATCACCAGACTTAAATGCCACAGATCAAGCCCTCAGCAGACTACGAATCTACAGGTTCATCCACAGCTTTTGATTCGGGTGTGTACAATATGTTCTCCTAGGCACGCACTCATCCAGACAGGTTTTAATAAAGTCAGTGACAACTGTGGATTATTCATTCAGACTCCAGTATGAATCCCTGAAAACAATGCAGTTCATTGACTCAAAGCAGTAATGTAAGCACTCCTCAGCCTCTCTTGTCCATACCTCCTTGGTCCTCTTTACTGCTGTTGCAGCCTTCAGTCACAGCGTGTACGCAGGTTGTACAGCCAGGTGATCAGATTTCCTTGGGATAGCACAGTAGGTGTTCTTGATGGTAGTATAGCAGTGGTCTGGTGTGTTAGCTCCGCTGGTTCCACAAGTGATATAAAGAAGCAAATGTGAGTATGTATACATTATACCACCTTGATATTTGTCCCATGACTAGAAGACAAGCATATAAGGTGAGAGTAGAAAAGTTTAAAGTAGATGTGTCAGTCAGTTTTTTACAGAGAGAATGGTAGGTGCCTGGAACAAGCTGCTGGGGTGGTGTGGAAACAGATACAATAGTGGCATTTAAGAGGCTAGTAGAGGCACACATGAATATACAGTAATGAAGGGCTGTGGAATATATACAGGCAGAAGAGAGTTAGTTTAATTCAGCCTCACCTACAGAGAATAAATTATGACCAATGGCCTGTTCCTATGTTGTGCTGTTCTGTTCTATAGTCTGTGTTCGATATTCCATCATCTATGAACAATAAGGTCTGCTCTTACCATCCAAACCCTCCCCCAAGAAAAGTAAAATTTAGAATCAAATTATAGCATCAGTTCACTTATTAGTTAACATTATAGTAAAAATAAGGAAGAATTAATCATAGGTGAGATTACAACTAACATAGAAGCCCCATCCTAAAACTACATTGATTCACATATGGTTGATTAATACTTCTAACTGAGCTGAAAAAAATTAAATTAAATTAATCCAGTTGACACTGCTAAAACTGTTTTTCCCATAATTGTTAAATTAGCGGAGTTTAAAAATATCAGATAAACATCTATAATTTAAGTGAGATTTTGAATGAGTAATGCATAAGGTTAACTACATGTAAAGTGACTGATTAGATGTTAATAATGCACGTCATGTAAATAAGGAGTTCTCGGAGAGGAAAGTTCATATTTTATGTCTTTTGTCAGTTAGCTGTCATCAAACTACCTGTCTAAAGCATTAAATATGTGTGTTTATGAAAGAGATAATCACGATCTAAAGGACTTCCCATTTAAAAAGGTTGAAATCTAATTAGGTCCCTGGGGAATATTATTCAGTGCTCCAGAAAAAAAATTGTACAAGATATCAATAAAAACAATATATAAAGGTCACATCAGAAAATCTCAAAACTAGTTAACTGGTTATGTACACCAAAGTAATAGAAATTCCTGATATTCAATAATTGAGTAAAAGTGCTCCAGATACCAGTTCCATTTCAACAATAAAATGATATTTTTTGCATCCCTTCCTCATTGAGACACCAGTGTACATCATTGTTAAAAATGCTTTACATAGAGTAAAAAGCTGCTCAAATAAGTTTCAAGCAAGCAGTGAAACATATTAGAAACCATCATTAGAATCAAAATCAGAGCCAGGTTTAATGTCATCAGCATATGTTGTAAAATTTGATAACTTCGTGGCAGCAGTACAGTGCAATACATGATAAATATAGAAAAAATGTAAATAAATGAATTACAGTAACTATATATATGTACTGTATATTAAATAGTTAAATGTAGTTCAAAAACAGAAATAATTAAAAGTGAGGTAGAGTTCATGGGTTTAGTATCCATTTAGGAATTGGATGGCAGAGCTGTCTCTGAACCAATGAGTGTGTGTGCCTTCAGGCTGCTGTACCCCCTCCCTGACAGTAACAATGAGGAGAGGACATGTCCTGGGTGATGGGGGTCCTTAATAATGGACGCCACCTTTCTGAGGCACCACTCCTTGAAGATGTCTTGGATACTACAGAGCCTAGTACCCATGATGGAGCTGGCTAATTTTACAACTTTCTGTAGCTT
The DNA here is from genome assembly GCF_030144855.1 of Hypanus sabinus. Taxonomy (NCBI): domain Eukaryota; kingdom Metazoa; phylum Chordata; class Chondrichthyes; order Myliobatiformes; family Dasyatidae; genus Hypanus; species Hypanus sabinus. The sequence goes on from NC_082706.1 coordinate 158,195,911, forward strand.
CTTTCAATCCTGTGCTCTAGCCTCCCACACCACCCCTCCCCCCATAGTAGACAGTGATGCAGCCAGTCAGAATGCTCTCCACAACACATCTGTAGATGTTTTCGAGTGTCATAGGTGACAAAAAAAACTCCTCAAACTCCTAATGAAATAAAGCCACTGTCTTGCCTTCTTCATAGCTGCATTGACATGTCGGAACCAGGTTAGAACCTCAAATATTGACCCCCAGGAACTTGAAATTGCTCACTCTCTTCACTTCTGATACCTCTATAGGGATTGGGTCATAGTTCCTCATCTTACCCTTGTTCAATTCTTACTACATATCCATTTCTTTGAACAATAAATGAAGAATTCCTTAAAAGTTCAATTTAGTTTCAGTTTTACTTGAATGAGACTATTGTTAAGCTTAAAGGAAGCCGTTCTGAGTATCAGTGAGGCATTTTATGATTCTCATCACTGATTTCTTCAAAAGACCATCAATCTTCTAATAGTCTCAAGGCTTTCTTTCCCCATTGGCACACGATATGCTCCCTGTTCTTTATTCTACAAGTTTCATGCATGAAGAATGTTCAGTTGCTGCTTGTGTATTATCACCTTTTTGTTAGACTTCTGCAGGTAAAAGAAAATATTCAGTTAGAGTTACCAAGATTGCTTGATTCCAAGGAGCATACAGTACATCTGAAGAATGAAACCAATACAAAATGTTCACATGTTGGCTCATATCGAAATTATATTCTGTGACAGAATTTCGTCACATACCAGTGCAAGTTATATCCCTTGGCTGTGATAGTCAAAGCAAGGTTAAGAATGTTTACAGAGAAGTTTATCTCTAGCCAGTTGTGCTAAACATTTTCCAGTAGTGGCTAACTGATCTGCTCCATTTCCAAATATCAATTCCATTGAGGCAGCTTAAAGAATGCAAGGAAAAAAGTAAGTAAATTAATAGCATGGGTGTGGAATAGGAGGAGTCAGACCAAGATGTTGGAACAAAACACAAACCAGTGGAGGGAGTCAACAGGTCAAACACTGTAGCTGCAGAGGCATTGGATACTTCACACTTCAGGATGAGGCCCTGCTCCTGGACTGAAGGTATAGAGAGGAAAAGGCCATGATAAAGCCATTGGACTATGAGATAGGTGCAGAATTAAGCCATTCAGCTCCAGTCTGCATTGCTAATCCATCATGGCTGATTTATTTTCCCTCTTAATGCCATTCTCTGCCTTCTTCCCACAACCTTTGATGCCCTTACTAATCAAGTACTTATCAAATATTGTTTTAAATGTGTCCAGTTGCTTGGCCTCCACAGCCACCAGTGGCAATGAATTCCAGATTCAGCACCCTCTAACTAAAGAAATTCCTCCTCATCTCTGGTCTGAAGAGACATCCTTGTATTCTGAGGCTGTGCCCTCTTATCATAGACTTCCCCACTACTGAAAACACCCTCTCCAAATCCACACTATTGAGGCGTTTCAATATTCAATAGGTTTCAGTGAGATCACCACTCACTCTTCTAAGCTCCAGCGAGCACAGGCCCAGAGCCATCAAACACTTCTCAAACATTAACCTTTCAATTCCCAGGATCAATCTCTTGAACCTCCTCTGGACCCTCTTAGATGCCAGCATATTCTTTCTTAGATAAGTAGTCCAAAACTGCTCACTATATTCCAAGTGCAGTCTGACCGGTGCCTTATAAAGCTTCATCATTATATATTTATTTTATATTCTAGTCCTCTCGAAGTGAATACTAACATTGCATTTACCTTCCTTACTACCGACTGAAATTGCACGCTAAACTTTAGGGAACAGAGCACAACTCCCAAGACCCTTTGACAGACAGACATACTTTATTGATCCCGAGGGAAATTGGGTTTTGTTACAGTTGCACCAACCAAGAATAGAGTAGAAATATAGCAAAATAAAACCAGAAATAATTAAATGATAATAAGTAAATTTTGCCAGGTGGAAATAAGTCCGGGACCAGCCTATTGGCTCAGAGAGTCTGACACTCTGAGGGAGGAGTTGTAGTTTGATGGCCACAGGCAGGAATGACTTCCTATGATGCTCAGTGTTACATCTCGGTGGAATGAGTCTCTGGCTGAATGTACTCCTGTGCCTAACCAGTACATTATGGAGTGGATGGGAGACATTGTAACTTGGACAGCATCCTCTTTTCAGACAGCATCATCAGAGAGTCCAGTTCCATCCCCACAACATCACTGGCCTTACAAATGTAGCTCCAATTTCTGAATTTTCTCTCTGTTTAGAAAATAGTCTACACAATCATTCCTTCCACTGAAGTGCACAGCCATACACTGGCTTACAGTGTGTTCCATTTGCCAATTGGCCTAATCTGTTGAAGTCCTTCTGCTGGCAGGAAATAAGTGGAATGGAATCAGGTGAGGAGGGAGATGATGGACTGTTGATGCCAGGTGGGTGAACGGGGAGATGTAGAGGTTCTAGCCACCATCTCCCAACCCAATGAGTTCCTCCTTCAGTCTTTTTGCTCCAGTTTTCAGCATCCGCAGCTGCCCTTGTGTCTTCAGATATTACCATCAGAACTAACTCCATTATACGAAGGCTCTATCTTTCTGACAATGGTGTCAAACTCACCCGAAGAATCAGGACCTCTTGGAAGAGAACTATCCATGTCCCCAGCCATCAGGAGACAGACCACCCTACAGACTCACAGCAACTGCAAGGCCAAAAACCGGGTCAGCAATCAGATTGGGAGTGCAGCCTCCCAGCCAGAAGGCAAGCACGCCAACAAGACTGACTGCTAGAAGAGGCAAGCAAGGAAAGCTTATCAAGTGGTGAATCAAAACTCCGTACCACTCCAAAAAAGAAACAGATAAGAATCCACTGACCCTACTGGCTTAACCTGGCCTATACATCTCCTAATTTTGTGTGGGGGTGGTCTGCGAGAGTCTGAAAAATATTGAAATTATCCTCAATGAATGCAACTAAGTGTGTAATGTGAAAAAATAACGTAATTTTACCATGCCATTACCACAACTTCCTTGTTCAAAGGTGCCACCAAAGGTAGTGTAGTGTAAGTTCACGGCTTTCCAATGGCACCACCTACCATTCCCATAGCCACCTGCCTAAGAAGCCTTGAAAAGCTGGAGTTAGGCTTGTGAAAAACACTGCTTTGAATTCTGAAGACAAATTTTTATATGTGGATATTCCATTAGCATTCAGATTTCCAGCCTCTCTTTGCCTGAAGCTGATCTTAATAAAGGTAATTGATTTGTTTGTGAAAGTCACTTAGAAATTTAAATGTAATGCCATAATTATGCATGACCTCAGAGCGAAAAAAATATTCAGGTTCTTGTCAGTCAGAATTTAAATAGGAAAGGTGAAGTTATGATTAATATCTAAAAATAACATAATTTAATTAATAACCCAAATTAATGATACTTATTCATATGCAATGTCTCTTTGTAGAGAAGATGAAGCATAATCTTATATGAGTCCATTTACTCACTTGCATATACTGCATTTGTTTTGAAGAGGTAGATCCACTGTTCCTTGGAATAATCAACTCATATGAAGGATTGTTATTCTATGTGGTGGAAGAATACAGCACATAACCGATATGAAGGATTACGTTTACTCTGTCATGAAAGAACTCAGCACACGAGCAAGCCCTTCAGTTGATGATGTCACTCACAATCATGATGTCATTTTAAACTAATCCCATCTGCCCAGACATGGTCTATATCTATCCATCTGCTAAAAGTTTATGTGCTGTCTAAATGCCCCTTTAATGTCAGTTTTGCACCTGCTTACAGCATGACCTCTGACAAAGCATTCCGGGCAGCTGCCGCACTGTTTAAAATATCTTGCCTCACAAAACTTGGTGGAACTTTCACCTCTCACCTTAACTTCGTGCCCTTTAGTATTAGGTATTTCCACCCTGGGAAAACAACTGACTATCTACCCTCTCTATGGTTCTCATGTCAATGCCAATGTAATGCTTTTAGCAGTGTTTTTCGAAGTGCTCCAGCTTGATTGATTTCAATAGAGAGGGTGAACCAGATTAATATGAAATCAACGCATGTTAGAGTTGCTTGTTAATTCAGCTGCTTAATGGCAATTGGGTCTGTGATCTACACTATAAGTTTATCTCAAAATAGAATTTATCGAAAATAATCAAGATAGATATTTTAATAATATTTATAAGGATGTTGATTGCTAACATTTGTTTTTCTGTTCAAGCTGATTTATTTTTTTCCTTTTTTAATTTACCTTTAACTAATGTAATCAGAACAAAGAATATTTTAAGCTACACACACACAAAATGCCTGAGGAACTCAGCAGGTCAGGCAGCATCTCTGGAAAAAGAGTACAGTCAACATTTCAGGCCGAGACCCTTCATCAGGACTGGAAAGAAAGAGAATTCAGAACAAGAAGGAGGAAAAACCACAAGGTGATAGGTGAAACTGAGAAAGGGGTGGAGGGGTGAAGTAAAGAGCTGGGAAGTTGATTGGTGAAAGAGATACAGGGCTGAAGAAGGGGGAATCTGATAGGAGAGGACAGAAGGCCATGGAAGAAAGACAAGGGAGAGGAGCACCAAAGGGAGATAATAGGCAGTTAAGGTGAGAGAGGGAAATGGGAATGAGGAATGGTGAAGGAGGGGGGGGGGGGGTTCATTACTGAAATTTTGAGAAATCGGTGTTCATGCCATCAGGTTGGAGACTAACCAGACAGAATATAACATGTTTTTCTTCTAACCAACTTCCAGAGTGGGGTCCTCTTCAAGAGGTGGGTATGAGGAGGTGTCTGAGAGTTGCCGCCTGACCTCAGCAAGGTAGAGCACCCCATTTGTTGCCTGAGGGATTGGAATTGGATTTGGTTTATTTATTTATTTAGAGATACGGCACAGAATGAGCTGCACCGCCCAGAAAACCACCTCTTTAACCCAAGCCCAATCACGGGACAACTTACAATGATCAATTAACCTACTGACCGGTACATCTTCAGACTGGAGGAAGGAACCAGAGCACCCGAAGGAAACCCATGTGGTCACGAGGAGAACTCCTTACAGAAAGCACCAGAACTGAATTCCAAACTCTGACGCCACAAGTTGTAATACCATCATACTAATCGTTACGCTACTGTGCTGCACAGTAAATACTGTAGTATTTACGTGTGCCAAGATACACTGAAAAGTTTGTCTTGCATACTGTTCATACAGATCAAATAATTGCACAGTGTATTGCAGCAAAACACTGTAAAACAATAAATGAATGCAGAGTAGAGTGTGTAACAGCTATAGAAAAAATGCAGTGCAGGTGCAAGATGATAACCAGGAAGATTGTGAGTCAAGAATCCATCTCATTGCATTAGAGATCCAGCTACAGTCTAATGACAGTGAGACAGAAGCTGAGCCTCAGCCTGGTGGTGCATGATTTCAGGTTTTTCTATCTTCTGACAAGAAGGGGGAAAAGAGAGAATGTTTAAGGCCAGTGGGGTTGTTAATTATGCAGGCTACTTTACTGAGGCAGCAAGAAATACAGGCAGAGTTTGTGAAGGAGGCTGGTTTCCATGATGTGCCATGCTCTGTCCACAACTCTGTAATTTCTTGCATTCAAGAGTGGAGCAGTTGCCATGGCAGGCTATGATGCACCCAGCTAAGATACTTTCTAAAGTGCATTGACAAAAATCGATAAAAGTTGACATGGACATGCTAAATTTTTTTGCCTTCTGAGGAAGTAGAGGTGTTTGAGAACATTCTTGGCCATGGATCTACATGTTGGACCAATATAGTTTATTAGTGATGTTCACTCCTAGGAACTTGAAGCTCTCAACCCTCTTCACCTCAACACTGCTGGAGACAGGAGCAGGTACACAGCCCTGAAGTCAATGACCAGCTCTTTTGGCTTGCTGACTTAATTATTTCAAAATAGTTCAATATCACTTTTTTTAATTAAATCATTGTGTTTGAACTCATCCTACCATGCAAATAACATCTAATTCTGAGGGTTATACAGTTTACATAATTATTCTCAATTCCGTACTCAAATCTCGGATGGGTTTAAAGATTACACAGGGAATGGAAAAGGAAAGAGGTAAGCTTCATGATTAATAACATAGGAAGGGAAGTTTTCAGAAAGACTTTGACCAAAAAATAACTGGACAAGGATTGTGAAGCAGCAGGCCATGATAATGTAGAAATGAGAAGTGAGAGCCGAAAAAAACTTTGTAATCACTCATGTTTGCTCCATTATTCAGTAAGACCAGCCTTTCCCACTTAAGCCCCATATCACTAGATTCTCTAATAGTCTAAAAACTTGATGACCTTAGCATTCTGTGAACCTGTAATAAAATGAATGGCAACCTTGCAGCTAAAAGCCTGCTTGATGCCACTTAGATTGAGTTAAAACTTCAGTTCTTTTTATTTATGAGGTGCTTGTTCTCCAAGTGTTTAGAAACAAGCACAGCTATATTTCAGGTCCCTTCCAGCATGCAGTATTTGCTAATGACACAACCTATCTATTGAAGAGTAGAGACTCAGTGAATTCAGCCTTTCAAGAAAATTTAGTTCTTGACTATTCAGTCCTTCCTTTTGTTAGGTAAGACTGTGATTGAAAAACCTCTGAAGAAGTTAGTACTGTGATTTTCTTTTGGAACAGGAACCAATGAAGGTCAAGTTGTCAAAAGCAACACCTACTAAATGCTTGAGGAACTCTGCAGGTCAGGCAGCATCAATGGAAGTGAATAAATAGTCGATGTTTCAGATCGGACCCTTCATCAGGACTGGAAATGAAAAGGGAAGATGCCAGAATGAAAAGGAGAAGGACAAGCTGGAAGGTGATAGGTGAAGCCAGGAGGGTGGAAAATGATAACAGCTGGAGAAGAAAGAATCTAATCAGGGAGGAAAATGGACCATGAGAGAAAGGGAAGAAGGAGGGAACCAGACACAAGTGATACACAGGTGAGGAGAAGAGGTGAGAGGCCTAAGTGGGGAATAGAAGAAGAGGGAAGGGGAAGAGGAAAAGAAAAATAAAGCAAAAAAAATCATCAGAAGGAAAAATTGATATTTATGCTATTAGGTTGGAGGTTACTCAGACAGAATATGAGGTGGTTTTCCTCCACCCTGTGAGTGGCCTCAGCATGGCAGAAGAGGAGGCCAAGGACCGACGTGTCAGAATTGGAATGTGGTTAGGAATTAAAATGGTTGGTGACCTGGAAATGCTGCTTTTGGTGGATAGAGTGGAGATGCTCAAAAAGCAGTCCCCAATTTACATGGGGTCTCACCAATATAGATGAGGCCTCCTCAGAAGCACCAATAGACAGACCCCAACAGATTCACAGGTGAAGTGTTGCCTCATCTGTAAAGTCAGTTCAGGGCCCTGAATGGAGGAGAGGGAGGAGGTGAATGGGTAGGTGTTGCATTTCTTTTGCTTACTGGGATATATGCCAGAAGGGATGAACGTACAGAGAACCATATAGAGAGCAGACTCTGTGGAAGCAGAGAGTGAGGGGAAGTAAAGATGTGTTAGATTATAGGATCCCATTGAAGATGGTGGAAGTTGTAGAGAATCACGAGTTAGATGCAGAGGCTCATGAGTGGTCATTGAGGACAAAAGCAACTGTTAAAGTTGCTGTTAAAGTGGCAGGAAGATGGAGTGAGCGTGGATGTCCAGGAAATGGAGAAGTGATGAACTGGAAAGGAAATCCTCATCCCAGAAAGACATGTGGCAGAGACGAAGGAACTGAGAAAAGGGAAAAGCATTTTTACAGGAGACAGAGTGGTCAAAATCGTCAAAATATGATATTTTCTTCCAGTGTCTCAAATGGATAATTTAATTAATAGCTAAGTCTTACAGACCAAGACTTTTCCTGGTCTGTGTCACTGAATCTGATCTCAGCTATAGTACCACTTGGTTGCTTCAATTGATCCCATAGCGTCTGCAATCTGTTGCCTGTACAACTATTGCCTGATGTGAAACATTGAAGGGTAATTCTACATTTCATCAACGACCAAACTAATTGCACCATAAAAGTGGGAATCCCTTGACTGATCATTCTAAAGAACTAATTTATAGTGAATTAAATTCTTAAGTGAACCTTTCTTGATGCAAGTCTTCAACTGATGTCATTTGTGGCAGCAATTAAAATTTTATCCTGTAATGGTTTTTCACATATATTTTAAAAATCTTACATAGTCTGCCTTGCATATTTTTCTTACAATAGAATGGTTAGTAAATTACAAACTGCCTAATTATTTTTTGTACTAAAGTCAGATTTAGCTTTGAAATTAATTGCCAAATAAAATAATCTGACCTCCCGATAGTTGATTAGAAGCAAGATATTTCTTTCACTTGCCTTCTTTCACCTGCTGCTACTGGGCTTAAATTTCTTCTCAGGACCCTCATTATCTCTGTAGAGAAGGTTAGGGACAATAATACTGTTCACCATTAGATTGCCTCTGCTGAAAACGAAGAAAAAATTGTGCTGCTCCACCTTTTAAAGATTGCAGCTAATTAAAAAGGGAATGTGACTCTGAAAATCAGGAATCAATATAACATAAGGATTCAAAGATTGAGTATAATATAGAAGAATTTTTAGAAGACAGTTAAGAGACAAAAAGCAAGCATGAACTTTTGCAATCCAGTCTAGTTAAGTGCAACAGGGTTTAGTTTTGGACTGTCTTTGATATGAAATGTATACCAGTCACATTGCTGGAAAGTTTGAATGTGTTTTAAAACAGTTTGCTGATGGGATGAAAAGAGACAGGAAAATGAGATGTGTGGAGAATGCAAAGGTCTGCATAGGCAAATAAATGTCCTGTGATTTCAATCTCTGAGGCCAACATGAGAACATTCTTCAAGAGGGTGAACCCATGGAAAGCATCTGGCCCAGATAAGAATATAAGAACTTAAGAAATAGGAACAAGAATAGGCCATCCAGCCCATCGAGCCTGCCCCGCCATTCAATAAGATCATGGCTGATCTGTCCATAAACTCAGCTCCATCTACCTGCTTTTTCCCCATAACCCTTAAATCCCTTACTATGTATAAACTGATCTAACTGCTTCTTAAATATATTTAGTGAGGAAGCCTCAGCTGCTTCCCTGGGCAGAGAATTCTACCGATTCACCACTCTCTGGGAAAAACAGTTTCTCCTCATCTCCGTCCTAAATCTTCTCCCCTGAATCTTGAGGCAATGTCCCCAGTTCTAGTCTCACCTACCAACGGAAACAACTTTCCTACTTCTATCTTATCTATCCCTTACCAAATTTTGTATGTTTCTATAAGATCCTCTCTCATTCTTCTGAACTCCAGAGAGTATAGTCCCAGGCAACTCAGTCTCTCCTCATAGGTTAACCCCTTCATCCCTGCGATCAACCTGGTGAACCTCCACTGCACTGCTTCCAAAGCCAGTATATCCTTCCTCAAGTATGGAGACCAGAACTACACACAGTACTCCAGGTGCGGCCTCACCAGTATCCTGTATAGTTGCAGCATGACCTCCCTGCTCTTGAATTCAATCACTCTAGCAATGAAGGCCAACATTCTGTTTGCCTTCTTAATAACCTGTTGCACCTGCAAGCCAACGTTTTGCAATTCATGAACACGCACTCCCAAGTCCCTCTGCACAACAGCATGCTGCAATCTTTCACCATTTAAATAATAATCTGCTCTTCCATTATTCCTTCCAAAGTGGATGACCTGGCATTTACCAACATTATAATCCATCTGCCAGCCCTTGGCCCACTCACTTAACCTATCTATAGCCCTCTGCAGACTCTCCACATCCTCTGTACAATTTGCTTTTCAGCTCAATTTAGTGTCATCAGCAAATTTTGCTACGCTATACTCAGTCCCCTCTTCCAAATCATCAATGTAAATGGTAAACAGCTGCAGGCTCGGCACCGACCCCTGTGGCACCCCACTCACCACAGACTGCCAACCGGAGAAACACCCATTTATACCAACTCTCTGCCTTCTATTGTTAATCAATCTACTATCCATGCCAATACACTTCCTCTGACTCCATGCGTCCGTATCTTATTTATAAGTCTCTTGTGCAGCACCTTATCAAACGCCTTCTGGAAATCCAAGCATACGACATCCACCTGTTCCCCTCTATCCGCTGCACACATTATGTCCTGAAAGAATTCCAGTAAGTTGTCAAACAGGACCTGCCCTTTCTGAGTCCATGTGGCATCTGTCTAATGGAACCATTCCTTTCTAAATGTTTTGCTGTTTTTTTTCACTAGATGAGGTACCTGACTGAGTACTAAACACCTGTGCTAATCAACTGGCTGGAGTATTCACCAAGATCTTTAACCTCTTGCTTCAGCAGTCTGAGGTATGCACCTGCTTCAAACAAGCTTCAATTATATCAGTGTCTAAGAAGAAGGTGGAAACCTGCCTCAATGACTATCGTCCAGCGGCACTTATATCCAGAGTGATGAAGTGTTTTGAGATGTTTGTGCTGAAACTTATGATGCTTGTCTGAGAAGCAACTTGGATCCACTCCAATTTGTTTGCCTGCATAAGAAGTCCACAGTAGATACCATTTCATAGGCTTCTCCCTCAGTCCTGCAACATCTGGACAGCAAAGTTGCATACATCAGGATGCTCTTTATTAACTACAGCTTGACATTCCATAATATCATACCCTTAAAAACTAATAAGTAAGCTTCAAGATATTGGCCTCAATACCTCCATATGCAATTGGATCCTTGACCCCAGTCAGTTCGGATTGGCAACAACATCTCCTCCACAATCTCCATCAACGCAGATGAATCACAAGGCTGTGTGCTTAGTCCACTGCTCTACCCGCTTTACACTCAAGACACTAAGCACAGTTCCAATGTCATATTTAAGTTTGCTGATGACACCGCTGTCACTGGCTGAATCAAAGTTGGTAACGAATCAATATATAGGACAGAGATTGAAAACTGGCTGAGTAGTGCCACAACAACAGCCTCTTATTCAATGACAGCAAGACCAAAGAGCTGATTAATGACTTCAGGAGGAGGGAACTGGAGATCCATGAGCCAGTCCTCTTCAGAAGAATCAGAGATGGAGAAGGTCATCAATTCTGTATTCCTTAGTGTTATCATTTCAGAGGCCCAATACATTCCAGATTCAGATTCATTTTATTGTCATTTAGAAACCACAAATGCAATGCAGTTGAAAAATGAGACAACGCTCCTCCAGAATGATACCACAAAAGCATATGACAAAACAGACTACACCAGAAGATCCACGCAACGTTTGGCAATCCCCAATCCAGAGTCCACAAAGGCTGCTGCGTATTAATATTGCACTACTGTCTAGCACATTCCCCGAAAAGGAGCTCCAAATCCACCAGATAAAAACAAGACCAAAAACTAAAGCTACAAGACCTGCACAAAACCACATAATTACAACATATAGTTACAACAGTGCAAACAATGGTATAATTGATTAAAAAAAAAACAGACTATGAGCACAGTAAAAATAGTCCAAGATGTTAAAGGACTCTAAGTCATTGATGTAAGTCATGATGTAAGACATCAATGCAATCACAAAGAAAGCACAGCATGACACCTAAAACTTCGGCTAACTTCTACAGATGTGTGGTGGTGAGCATTTTGACTGGCTGCATCACAGCCTGGTATGGAAATATCAATGCCCTTGAATGGGAAATCTGCAAAAAGTAGTGAATATGACCCAGTCTATCATGGGTAAAGCCCTCCCCACCACTGGGAGCAGTTACACGGAGTATTGTCATGGAAAAGCAACATCCACCAACAGGGAACCCCATCACCCAGGTCATGCTTTCCTCTCACTACTTCCATCAGGAAGAAGGTACAGTGCCTCAGGACTCACAGTTCCAGTTTAAAGAGCTGTTATTAACCCTCAACCATCAGGCTCTTAAACCAAAGGGGATAACTTCACTCAACTTCACTAGCCCCATCATTGAAATGTTCCTACAACCTCTGGACTCAATTTCAAGGACTCTTCATCTCATATTGTTGACATTTTTTATTCTTCTTTATTTTTGTATTGCATAATCTGTCGTCTTTTCACACTGGTTGGTGTGGTCTTTCGTTGATTCTGTCATGGATATTGGATTTATTGATTATTCCTGCGAGAAAATGAATCTCAGGCATGACAGCAAAGTTTCACCACCAGATGAGCCCAATGCCTTCAAAGCCCACTTTCATAAGCACAGCTGTTGCATCTGCTGACCATGTGTTCTCCGTCTTGGAGGCTAATGTTAGGCTGTCTTTAAGTACGGTGAACCCACTCAAGGTGGCAGTTCTGAAACCTTGTACCAACCACCTGCTGGGAGTATTCAAGGATATTTTCAACCTCTCACTACTGCAGTGAGAAGCTCACACCTAATTCAAAAAGGTAACAGTTATACCAGTACCTAAGAAGAGTAGTATGAGCTGCCTTAATGACTATCGTCCAGCAGCATTCACATTTACAGTGATGAAATGCTTTGAGAGGTTGGTCATGACTAGAATTAACTCTTGGTGCAGCAAGGACCTGGATTTGCCTTTCGCCACAATAGGTCTAAGGCAGACACAATCCCAATGGCTCTTCACATGACCTTAGGTCACCAGAATTATACAAACACCCCTGCCAGGATGCTGTTCTTTGACTATAGCTCAGCATTTAACACCATCATTTCAACAGTCCTGATCAGTAAGCTACAGAACCTGGCCCTCTGTACCTCCCTCTGCAATTGGACCCTCAACTTCCTAACTGGAAGATCACAAACAGTGCAGGTTGCTGATAGTTTCTCCTCCTCACTGACAAAGAGCACCGGCGCACCTCAGGGATGAGTGCTTTGCCCACTGCTCTACTCTCTCTATACCCACGATCGTGTGGCTAGATATAGCTCAAATAACATCTATAAATTTGCTGATGATACAGCCGTTGTTAGTAGAATCTCAGATGGTGATGCGAAGGCATACAGGAATGAGATATATCAGCTAGCTGAGTGGTGTCACAGCAACAACCTTGCTTTCACTGTCAGTAAGATGAAAGAGCTGATTGTGGACTTCAGGATGGGTAAGACGAGGGACCATGAACCAGTCCTCATGGAGGGATTAGAAGTTGAGAGAATGAGCAATTTCAAGTTCCTGAGTGTCATGATCTCCGAGGATCTAACCTGATTCCAACATATTGACGTAGCTATAAAGAAGGCAAGGCAGTGTATATATTTAATTAGGAGTATGAAGGGATTTTGCTTGTCACCTAAAACACTACAGAACTTCTATAGATGTACTGTGGAGAGCATTCTGACAGGCTAAAACACAGTCTGTATGGGGGCTACACCTAGGCACTATTTATCAACTACAGCTCAGCATTCAATACCATTGTCTCCTCAAAACTAATCAATAAGCTCCAAGACCTGGGCCTCAGTGCCTCCATGTGCAATTGGATTCTGGATTTCTTCACTTGTAAACCCCAATCAATTCAGATTGTCAACAACATCTCCTCCACAATCTCCATCAGCACAGGTGCACCACAAGGCTGTGTGCTTAGCCCCCTGCTCTACTCACTTTACCCTTATGACTGTGTGGCTAAGCACAGCTCCAATGCCAAATTCAAGTCTACTAATGACACCACTGTTGTCGGCTGAATTAATTGTGGTGATGAATCAGCATATAGGAGGCACACCGAAAATCAGGCTGAGTGGTTTCACATCAACAACCACTCACTCAATGTCAGCAAGACCAAAGAAATGATTATAGACTTCAGCAAAAAACGGAGGTCCATGAACCAGTCCTCATTGGAGGATTAGAGTTGGAGAGGGCTAGTAACTTTAAATTCCTTGGCGTTACTATTTCAGAGGGTGGTCCTGGGCCTAGCATGTATATGCATTTACAAAGAAAGTACTAGGCAAAAGTCTCAACAATATGTCCTATCCATAAAAGGTAAAACTTACTCCATCCAGCTATAACCATGGATCAGCAAAGGGATGGAAGGTGCTAATAACAGTGCCGTTAAGCTGCACTTATTCACAATTAATCCACTCGCAGACACTTTGTTTGGATTTTGCCAGAAACACTCATATCCATATCTTATCACATCTTTAATTCAACTTTAACTAAAAGACCTGAATTCCAGAGATGGGGCAAAAGCAAATTCCCAATATCAAGACCTGTGACCAAACTAAAATCATTGAGAATCAAGGGGACCCTCTGCTGTGTTCATACCTGATATGAATTATGTGACAAATGTCCCAGCTCTGGGATATTGCTGCATGAATTGAAGACACAATCTCCTTCAGTTGCTTTATCAATCTTCTTCCTTCCAACATAAGGTCAAGACATACTCTAGATCTTCATTAGACAGGACCTGTCATTCCCCTGCAGCTACCTATGAAGGAATGTTTCTTATTATTTTGCCAGGATCTTCTACTGCATTATATGCTGCTGTCAAACAGTTTCAGTCTTGCAACATAGCGACGACAGTCAGATCTCTGCAAGCTTCTTCTTTAAGGTTATTTCATTTAGATGACTGATTGACCTTTTATTGATAGTCTCTCCTGCTTAGAGCTCTTCTCCTTCTCTTTCTCTGCCGCTTGTTCTCTTTGCCAACCTCATGTCTTCCACCACTATCATGTTTTATAATCAAATTCATAACCAACACTTAATAATTTCAGACCATATTTAAACATACACCCAGAGTAATTTCTTTGGACATCTCAACCTGCAACATGTAAGCATCAACCCCCAAAATAATTCCACAAGCAAACTTACTTCCAATATTCAAACTAGTCTCAAAGAGATTAATTTTTTAAATGGTGCAAGATGAAATGGAAAGAGGCTCTTTTTGTTGCCAAGTTATTAGCACATCACTTTTACTATGGTCCAATTTGTTGGCATTGTAGAGCTCCACAATCATTGTAGAACTAAATTTAACAACCGTTATTTGTTATTCGTAAATAAAATATTCATTGCAAGAACAGTCCTTTAATATAACAAAATCAAACAATCTCCATGGCAAAATGACCATTGTGATTGTATTGCTACCTTTCAATACAAATTATGCAGGAGCAACATAACTTATAATCTATTAAAAAATTCAATGTTAAATCTATTGTTTGTAACACAATGAACAATGGAACATCATGCTGAATTTGTTAAATGGATTTTGACTCTCTTTCAGCAAGTTGCAGTGAAAATATCTTCCAAAGTTTTAATATACTACTGCCAAAACACCAAAGGGATTCCTATAACATTGAGCTTGTTCCTACACGAATCAGACTGACATTCCATTAACACTGCTGTTTCACACAAAAGGCTCTTATCCACATTGCTCAATAATATTTATTAGACTTAACTGGCACAAATAACATCAGTAGAAAAAGTGATAAGGTACTGTGGAGTAGATATTGGGAGTTAGGAAGAAAGTTGAAAAGCTGGACCTCAGGAGTAGAAATCAGCGGAATGAAACAGTGTTCCTCCAGGCCAAGGTGCAAAATACAGTACCAACGGCACACAGCACATAGCACATAGCACCTGTCCTTGCAGGCAGGTTTGCTAGAGATTTGGAGAGGGTTTAAACTAATTTGGCAGGGGGTTGGGAACCAGAAGAATAGAGTATAAGCAGTGTGTACTGAGACTGGTTGAAGCATGGATGAAGACGTCGATTATGATTTGCAAAGCATCATGATGGGCTTTTTCTCACTTGTAGATGGCATCATGCAGTATCACGTGTGCATGATTACAGTCGGCCACTGGTGGTATGTAAACTGCAGTCAAGATCACAGATGAGAACTTCTTAGGTAAATAGAATGGATGGCATTTGACCAATAGGTGCTCCAAGTCGGAGGAGCATGAGTTCGACAAAACCACCACCTCAGAGCACCACCAAGAGTTTATTATGAAATACACACCTCTTCCTTTTACCTTTTCCAATTCAGCAGTTAAGTCCATTCATAAATCAAGAAGCCATTGGGTCTGATTGCTATATCTAGTGTACTTGGAAAAAGCCACATCTTGGTTAGACATAGAATGTAACAGGCTCTCATTTCTCTCTGATACAGCAATCTGGCCCTCGGGTCTTCCATTTTGTTCTCCAATGACTACACATTTGCCAACAAGATAATGGATGGAGAAGGCCTCATCACTCTGCTTTTCAGCCTGGCTTGTAGTTTCCTCCCCTCCTGTCTTACTTGTGGCCATGGCGATGAAACTCCATGTAGACTGGGACTGCCATAGTGCTAAGGAGCTGCTGAATTTGTTAAGTGTGTTCTGAAAAATTTCATCAGGAGTCATATAAAAGACCCTGCTAAGGAGATGGCAAAGTTTGACCTTCTCTTGGGAAATACAGCCAGACAAGAGACTGAGATGTCAGTATCAATCTTTGGGACACATGAGGGTAGAGTTATTAATCTATGCCAAGATAATGCCTCACGGGGAGACCAACAGAAGAATATTAGATTTAGTGTCATAAAATGGTCAGTACATTCAGGCTATCAGATATAACTTGTCTTGGGGTAAAATCCTGGACTTGTTTCCACTTAAAAGTAGAAAAATTCTCGCAGTTCCATTCAGAAATCGAAGGATTTATCAGCAAATTCCAGGACATAAATGAACAAGAAATGACACTGTTTAGAACTGTACAAATTCAAGAAGTAAATCATCAGGATATTCAGCCCCCTAAACAAATTATAGATGCATCCAGCCTTTAAATATCCCCTCCACCTTATTGTTACGCCCCCTAGATTTTTATACATTTTCACATAGAGAAAAAGACTATCTACCTGTCTATAGCTCTCATGACCGTATACTTCTGTCAAGTCACCTCTCAGTCTCTGGCATTCCAGAGAAAACAATCCACATTTACCCAACCTCTTCTTATAGCTAATACTCTCTAATCCTGACAACAAAATGAGAGAATGTTTAAAATCAAAGTGGAAGGTATTTGAAAAAATAAACCATTAAGCAGGTCTGAAGAAGGAACATAACATCTTGTCTGTGTCCTCCTCATCTATTCCAACTCTCTCTCTTCTAAACAGAGGTGGACAGAATTTGTCTGGTCCTCACTGTCATCCTGTCACTTCATCCTATGAAGTGTTCTTTCTCAGCCTTGTTTTTAGCCTTGTAATAGAACAGGAGACCATAGACAGGTAGGATTAAAGTGTCAGGCAACCAAACAATGAGAATCAACTAATCACAATCAGGTTTAATATCACTGGGATTGTCATGAAATTTGATGTTTTGAGGCAGCAATATACTGCAATACACAATAATAAAAAACTATAAATTACAGTAATAAGTACTTATATAAAAATAAATTGTGCAAAAGGAGAGAAAAATAGTGAGGTGGTGTTCATGGATTCACTGTCCATTCAGTAATCTGATCGTGAAGAGAAAAAAGCTGTTCCTGCATCATTAAGTCTGTGTCTTAAGGCTCCTGGACCTTCTCCTTGATGGTAGCAATGAGAAGAGGGCATCTCCTGGGTGATAGGGACCTTCATGATGAAATTTCCTTTTAAAGCGTTGTCTTTTGAAGTGTGGAGGCTAGTGCCCATGATGGAGTTAGGAGAGTTTACAACTTCCTGCAGCTTTTCCCAATCTTGTGCAGTGGCCCCTCCATAGCAGACAGTGATGCAGCTAGTTAGAATTCTCTATATGGTACATCTGTGGAAATTTACAACTGTCTTTGGTGGCATAACAAAACTCCTCAAACTCCTGAGGCTGCTGTCATGCTTTCTTTGTAATTGCATCAATATGTTTGGACCAGGTTAGATCTTCAGAGATGTTGACATCCAAAAACTTGAAACTGCTCACCCTTTCCACTGCTGACTCCTCAATGAGGACTGGTGTGTGTTCCTTCGTCTTTCCCTTCCTAAAGTCCACGATCAGTTCCTTGATCTTACTGACTTGATTATGAGATTATTGTTACGACACAACTCAACCAGCTGATCTATCTCTCTGCTATACACCTCCTCATAGCTATCTGAAATTCTGCCAAAAATAGTTGTTGGCAAATTTATAGATGGAATTTCAGCTGTGCCTAACCACACAGTCAAAAACTTAGAAAGAGTAGAGCAGTGGGCTAAGCACACATCCATGAAGTGCACCAGTGTTGATTGTCAGCAAGGAGGAGATGTTGTTTCTGATCTGCACAATGGTCCCCTGGAGAGAGAATCAAGGATCCAGTTACAGAGGGAGGTGGTCCAGAAGTCCTGGTTTTGGAGCTTGTTGATTAGATCTGAAGGTATGATTGTGCTGAACACTAAGCAGTA
Source organism: Hypanus sabinus (assembly GCF_030144855.1). NCBI lineage: Eukaryota > Metazoa > Chordata > Chondrichthyes > Myliobatiformes > Dasyatidae > Hypanus > Hypanus sabinus. Next base: position 158,214,127 of record NC_082706.1, read on the forward strand.
ATCAATAAACAACAGCACGGTGTAGCTATTACTATTAACCAGGTGATACAAGGCCGTATGGGGAGCCAGTAAGATTGCATCCGCTGTAGACTTCTTGTGGCAGTAAGCAAATTTCAGCGGGTTCAGGTCCTTGCTTAGGCAGGTGTGGGTTCCAGCCATGACCAACCGCTCAAAGTACTTCATCACAATAAAAATGAGAGCTACTTGTGGTGATATGATGTGTAAGAACGTGATTGCAGAGAGTTCTGAGCATGCACAGAAATGATGAAAAGATCAAGAAAATTGTACTATAATATATGGGTGGCTGTTGCTGTTAAATAGAAGTTCTATTCTTCCAGAATATGGTTATTTATTACTAACCCACGGGATACAAAGAACACATCATGGTGTCAGAAGTTGGTCTGGAAGAATAATAGGCTTCCTAACGCGGGAGAATCGAAGAAAAAGAGTTCGAACTGCTTTGGTATTTGCTAGCAATTTTGCAAATGTAAGGGCTGTAACCTCCATTGACACTTCAATTGTCTGGGAATGTAGATGAGAACTGGAGAATTTTTTTAAATTAATTTTTTATACATTTCTACAAACCAACTACAAACAAAAAACCCAACAACAAAGTGAAGATTAATACAGTGCACAATAAGTGTATCTATTATATAATTCATAACAATAAGGAAACAGCACCCAGAAGAAAATCATATAAAGTTAGCATCCTCCCCACCCTCCCACTATGCAACTCCAGGCCAACCATTACAATATGTAAAAAAAAATTAATCCGTGTTCGACCCTGCAGAGCTGTAAATATAAATTTAAAAAATAATAATGCCTACTACCAAAACTATAATGTAATTTCCATCAAAAAGAAACCATAAAACTTACAAAGAGAAAAAAAGCTGAAAGTAAGGGATTAAAAAGAATAAACTTAAAGGAGAGTTATGAAAATATTCAAGAAAAGGTCCCCACACCTTTTGAAATTTTATGTCTGAATTGAGAAGTGAATAATGAATTTTTTCAAGGTCTAAACAGGACATAATATCACTAAGCCATTGAGCATGAGTGGGTGGGGCAACATCTCTCCACCTAAGGAGAACTAAGAGTCCAGCCAAAAGTGAGGCAAAAGATAGTGTTCGACATTTAGTCGGACTCAAGTGCATATCTGCCTCAATCAAGGTACCAAAAAGGGCAATCAGAGGGTTAGGTTCTAAGTGGCAATTAAGAATATGGGATAAAGATAAAAAGACTTCTCTCCAGAATTTCTCTAGACTAGGGCAAGAGAAGCCTCGCCCCCTTTACACTTGTCGCAAACAGGACAATGTCAGGATAAAACCACGCCAATTTAGTTTTAGACATGTGAGCCCTATGTACAACCTTAAACTGTATAAGACAGTGGCGAGCACATAAAGAGGTTGAATTAGCTGACTTAAGAATTGAATCACAAACTGTATCAGATAAAGAAATATTTAAATCATGCTCCCAAGCGGTTCTAATGTTATCAAAGGGGGCACGCCTCAAAGTCACTTATTACGAATAAAAGATATTAGACCTTTACCCAATGGATTAATACAAAGAAACAGGTCCACAATGTTTTTCTCGGGCATCTCAGGAAAATTAGATAATTAAGGTTTAATGAAATTTCTAATCTGAGATTATCTAAAGAAATGGGTATTAGGTGGATTAAACTTTGCAGACAGTTGTTGAAAAGTTGCAAAACGATTATCTATGAAAAGATCTTCAAAGTGCCTGATGCCTTTTCTATACCAATCATGAAATGTTGAGTCTTGCATAGAAGGTAGGAAAAGATGATTATTTAAGACAAGGCTAGAGAGAGAGAAACCATGAAGGCCATTAAATTTTCTAAACTGAGCCCATATTCTCAGAGTATGTCTAATAAGAGGATTAACAATTAGTCTAAGCAAGCGGTAAGGAAGTGCAGATCCAAGAAGTACAGAAATAGAGAGATCCTTAGTAGAGTTCAACTCCATTGCCACTCATTTTGGACAGTCAAACTGATTATAAAAAAAGACCAGAAAGTAACACAGCGAATATTGGCTGCCCAATAGTATAAATGGAAGTTAGGCAAAGCCATACCACTTTCCTTTTTAGATGGAGAAAATTTCAGCAATGTTTTGAATTATATTTATCGGCGAACAAAGTGGATGATAAACCAGAAAAACAAAAGCTGGGCTTCTACTCCACGTAATAGTTGATGACACAATTGAGGTATATAATCACATTATTTTTGAAGATGGAGATAATTAAAATTTAAAATCGATAATGGACAAATTTGAAGCATTTTGTATACCAAAGTGTAATCTGATATATGAGCAGTATAATTTTTTTACATGTATGTAGAGAGCTGGTGAAACTATTGATCAATATGATACTGAGTTGAGACACCATAGTAAAACATGTGAGTTTGGAGAAGTGACAGACTTTCTCATTAAAGACAGAATTGTTTGTGGCATTCTGGATAATGGTCTGAGAGAAAGACTTTTAAGAGACCAAGATTTAGACTTTGAAACATCTTTGATGCTCTGCAAAGCTTCAGAAATCGTGATGTCACAGGCTAAAGAGCTTTTCATTGAGAGCTGCAAGACAGACGCTGTGAAAAAGCACAAACATATTAGAAAAAATAATAAAACGACAACAAAACCGACAGAGAGCAAGACATCATCTGAGAGAAAAAAGCTATGTGATTGCTGTGGGCAGCAACATTGGCCAAAACAGTGTCCAGCGTATGGGAAAATGTGCAACGACTGTTGTAGAGTAATCATTTTTCACGCTGTTGCAGAAGCAGAAAGAAAATAAAACAAGTAAATGCAGTGCTTGAAAATTAATTTGAGGAGTTTTATGTAGATGTGCTTTGTGAAAACAAACAAAGTAAGAATGACTGGACTATTCCATTACAAGTGAACCAAAACAATATTCTGTTTAAACTGGATACTGGAGCACAAGTAAATGTTCTTGCAGAATCTGAGTTTAATGCATTAAAGCCAAGACCAAAGTTACATAAGACAAATATAAAAGTGACAGGGTATTCAGTGCAGACATTCCAGTTAAAAGAACATATGTGGCAAAAGTATCACACAAAAATATTGTGCACACGCTTTCTATTGTGGTGGTGCCAAGGACAGTGACACAGAGTCAGAATACAGTGACCTGATGAAAAAAGTATGAGGACTTGTTCAAAGGGCTTGGTTGTCTTCCGGGAGAGCACATGATTAAAATCGACAACACAATGCCACCCATAGTACATCCATGTAGAAAAGTGCCTTTTGCATTACATCATCAACTGAAAACAGAGCTTGACAGAATGGAATGGTTCTGAGTCATTAAAAAAATTGGTGAACCAACTGAATGGGTTAATTTGCTTGTTGATAAAAAAAATGGAAAACTGAGGATTTGCTTAGATCCAAGAGACTTGAATCGGGCCATTAAAAGAGAGCATTTCAAATTGCCTACTCGTGAAGAAATTATGTCACAGTTTGCTAATGCAAAATACTTTAGTAAATTAGATGCATCCTCTGGATTCTGAAAACTTAAACTAGATGAACCGAGTTCAAAGTTGTGTACCTTTAACACTACTTTTGCCAGATACTGTTTTCTTAAGTTTCTGTTTGGAATTGCATCAGCTCCTAAAATGTGCCATAAAACCATTCACATGCTATATGAGCACATCGAGGGTGTGGATACTTCCATGGGTGATATTATTGTTTGGGGAGCATCTAAACAAGAGCATGACGCCAGAATCAGACAAGTCTCTGAGGCAACACACAAGGTAAACCTGAAGTTGAATAAAGACAAATGTCAGCTAGGAGTGACTGAATTTACCTTTGTGGGTGATATCATCAGCGATGAGGGTGTACGTCCTGATCCATTGAAGGGTTCTGCTATTGAGAACATGCCAAGACCGCAATGTAAAAAGGATGTTCAAAGATTCACGGAAATGGTCAACTATATGGGAGAATTCATACCCAATCATTTGGAACAGCTTGCTCCATTGAGGCAGCTAACAGAAAAGAAAAACGAATGGAGCTGGAATCATGAACAGGAGAAGGCATGGCAAAATCTCAAGTAAGTGCTCACTAAAGAACCTGTGTTGATATTCTATGATGCTGAGAGACCCATCAAAATCTCATGTGATGCATCTCAAGCAGGCTTAGGGGCAGTATTACTCCAGAAACATGATAAGGAATGGCTGCCATCTCGTTCATTATCTGATCCAGAAACAAGGTATGCCCAAATTGAAAAAGAATTGCTCAGCATTATGTTTGCTTCAGAGAGATTTCATCAGCTTGTGTCAGGGCAATCTATTGATGTTGAAACAGATCATTATCCTCTGATTGCATTGTTCCACAAACCTTTAAGCGACTGTCCTTTGCAAATTCAGCGAATGATGATCAAATTGCAAAGATATGCATTGAATGTGTCATACACACCTGGAAAATTCATGTACACGACTGACACACTTTCCAGAGCTGTGGATCCAACAACAAAAGACAGTCACAGGGACGCTGTTGATGTTCAGGCATTTGTTGATATGATCATAGAGACTATACTTGTTGCTCCTGAAAAGTTGGAACTGCTGTGTCTTGAGACAGAGAAGGGCAAAATTTTCAGTCAGGTAATACAAGTGGTGATGGATGGATGGCCAGATCATAAGCATGACTGTACCTCAGAAGTACAAGAATATTGGAACCAAAGATCAGAACTTTCTGTTGTGGATGGGATATTGCACAAAGGTAGCAGAATTGTGATTCCTAAAAGTCTCTGAAAAAAAATGCTTGGGAAAATTCATGAAGGCCAGCTAGGCATTGAAAAGTGTAAGAGAAGGGCATGGGAAGTGATGTTCTGGCCCAGGACGTTTCAAGAAATGGCGGAATTGGTGTCTTCTTGCCAAATATGTCTTAAATACCAACCTAGCAACTCTAAGGAGCCACTGTATCCACATCCTAGTCCTCAGAGACCTCATCAGGAGGTAGGTGTTGATCTTTTCGTAACTGACAACAAAGATTATCTATTAATAACAGATTACTACTCATTGTATCCTGAAGTGTGTGGTCTGAGCAGAACAACTGCAGAGAATGTAATTACATGCATGAAACCATTTTTTCCAGACATGGTGTACCTGATGAAGTTTTCACAGACAATGGTCCACAGTTCAATGGTGAATGCTTGAAAATTTTGCTCATGAATGGGGCTTTGTTCATACAACATCTAGTCCATTTTTCCCTCAGTCCAATGGATTAGCTGAAAAGTCAGTAGGAATTATCAAGAAACTGATGCACAAAGCAAAAGGTAGTGGAGGTGATTTTTATAAAGCTTTGCTAACCTATCACACTATTCCACTTGAATGCAGATTTCACCTGCTCAGCTCTTGGATGGGACGATGTTTGAGATCCAATCTGCCAATAGGTGAGAGCCTTCTGAGAACAGAGGGAGGTGAACAAGTGAAAAGATGGAAAGATGAACACAAATCAAAGCACAAAACATACTTTGATAGATGTTCTCATCCATTACCTGAACTGCACCAAGGGGATGAAGTAAGGATAAAAGACAAAATGAATACATGGACACAGAAAGCTACAGTACTTGAAGAAGTACAACCCAGATCATACATGGTCCAAACAGAAGAAGGAACAGTGTTAAGAAGAAATCTCCAAAACCTCAAGAAAGAGCCAACTTCAGAGTTTCAGTTAACTGATGTAGACCAGACAAAACGTAGAAATAACAATGAAACACAAGAACTGTGTGAACCATTTAGAAGGTCTACTCATGTTCTTAAACCCCCAGAGAGACTGATAGAGACATGTTGAATTATGCACTTGTTCTGGTCAATGTTGCTAATTGTTTTTCTTTTTAAGGAAAGGAAGATGTGGTGATATGACATGTAAGAACGTGATTGAACAGAGTTCTGAGCATATGCAGAAATAATGGAAAGATTGAGAAACTTGTAATGTAAGACACGTGTGGTTGTTGCTGTTAAATAAAAGTTTTATTCTTCCAGAATATGGTTCTTTATTAGTAACCCACGGAATATAAAGAACACAACACTACTGGGTGATAATCTTTGAGGCAACTCACCCTGCTCTTCTACAGCACTAGCATAATTGTCACCCTTCTAAAGCAGGTGGGAATCTGCAGCAGTGAAAGATTGAAGATGTCCTTGAACACTCCTGCCAGTTGGTTGGCAGAGGTTTTCAGAACCCTGCCAGGTACACCATCAGGATCATTCATAGAATGGAGAACATATGACCATAAGATTTAGGAGCAGAATTATGCTATTTGGCTCACTGAGTCTGCTCCACCATTTCATCATGGCTGATCCATTTTCCTCTCAACCCCAATCTCCTGTCTTCTCCCTGTAACTCTTAATGGCCTGATAAATCAGGAATCTATAGACCTCTGCCTTAAATGCACCCAAAGACATGGCCTCCACAGCTGTCTGTGGCAGGAAATTCTACTGATTCATCACTATCTAGCTAAAGAAATTACTCCTCATCTCTGTTCTAAATGGAGGTCCCTCTACTCTGAGGCTGTGACCTCTGGTCCTAGACTCTGCCATCACAGGAAGCATCCTCTCCACATCCACTCTATCGAAGCTTTTCATATTCAGATTCAGATTCAGTTTATTGTCATTTAGAAACCACAAATGCAATGCAGTTAAAAATGAGACAACGTTCCTCCAGAGTGATATCACAAAAGCATATGACAAAACAGACTACACTAGAAAGTTCACATAACATTTGGCAATCCCCAATCCAGAGTCTGGAGAGGCTGCTGCGTATTAATATCACGCTACCGTCTTAGCGCGTTCCCTGGAAAGGAGCTACAAATCCACCAGACAAACAAGACCAAAAACTAAAGCTACAAGACCTACACAAAACCACATAGTTACAACAGTGCAAACAATAGCATAATTGATAAAAAAAAACAGACTATGGGTGCAGTAAGAATAGTCCAAAGATGTTAAAAGACCATAAGTTCAAAAGAAATTACCACACAGTTTCCACAAGTCCCCAGGGTCCTGACAGACTCGCCATCCCACGCTGGCGGCAGAAGGGAATACCCCCGCTATGGACTTACACTGCGCCGCTGGACTCAGCCTCGCAGATGCAGCGCGCAACGAAAGCAACCTGACCACAGCAGACTCCGAGTCTGTCGAACCTCCGAGCCTCCAACCATCCCATCCTGCACAGTTTCTCCAAGCACCATCCTCTGCCAAGCGTATTAAGATATTTGATCGGTTTCAATGAGATTCCCCTCATTCTACTGAATTCCAGAGAGTACAGGACCAGAGCTATCTATCGGTTCTCATATGGTAACCCTTCCATTCCCAGAATAATTCTTGAAAACCTCCTCTAAACCCTCTCCAATGTCAGCACATCCTTTTTTAGATACAGAGCCCAAAAGTGCTCACAATACCCCAGGTGAGGCCCTACCATTGCCTTATAAAGCCTCAATATTACATCCAAAATGCTGGAGGAACTCAGCAGGCCAGGTATTATCTATGGAAAAGAGTACAGTTGATGTTGCAGGCCAAAACCCTTTGGCAGGACTTGTATTAAGTGTCAGTCCTGCTGAATGGTTTTGGCCTGAAGCATTGACTGTACTCTTTTCCATAGATAATACCTGGCCTGCTGAGTTCCTCCAGTATTTTGTGTGTGTTACTTGGATTTCCAGCATCTACAGATTGTCTCTTGTTCAATATTACTACCGACTTAACCTGTAAAATAACCTTAAGGGAATCCTGCACAAGGACTCCCAAGTCCCTTTGCACCTCAGATTTTTGAACATAGAACAGAAATACATTCCCATACAGGCCCTTCAGCACACATTGTTGGGCCAACCTACAGAAATCTACTCCACCATCAATCTAACCCTTCTCTGAAGACTGAAGATCAGTGTTCTGGAAAGTAACCACCAAAACTTTCTTTGTCCTCTCTAGATTAGAGAAGCATTCACCCTTTGCAAATGTTGTCAGCTCCAACACAATTCCATCACCAGGTACAACTGTCCTCTCTCATCTTTCTGTGTTTCAAAGTGACGGTACCCTTCATTTCTCCCCTGATCACTCTTCCATTCTGAAACACACTGTACAGCACCTCATACACCTGCTAGAAATGCAATTTCATCCATCCTTTCAACTCTTTCCAACTCTCCTTCTAGAAACACGAGCTGGCTTTCAAAGTGATGCAGAAATTCACCAGTACACTGCACTTAGTGTTTATGAAGTGATCTGTCCTGCATTGGTGAAACCAATCACCAATTTGGCAATTGCTTTATGGAGCAATAGCATTCAGTCTGCAGGAGTAACCCAGAATATTCTTTGGCCTACACTTGAATTTCTCATACCACCCTGATCTGTGGCTCTTGCACCATTACAATGAGGCTTTGAGGAACAAACTCTCTCTTCTCTCTGGGTACAATGCAGCCTTCCATATGCAATACCAATTTCTCCAATTTTAGTTAACTCATGTTCCTTGCATCAGAACTGCCCATCTACTGTGAATCATCCATCTGAAATGTTGTCAGTTTTTTCTCTCTTCATTGGTACATCTGGGCTGTTAGACATGTCCCACATCCTTGCTTTTAGCAACATGCAACAGACAATGAAGGAATATTATCATCTGTCCACCCCATTGAAACATTTGTGCTGGTCTTACCCAATCACAGATATTGCCTTAGTCCCATCAAGCCCTCCTACTACCTCTACTGCAATTTTAAGGCACCATTTTTCTGAATTTCTCCTTAATATTTGTATTAATTCAGAAGGTGATTCAATGGATTCAATTGGCCACAGAAAAGTTCTCGATGTAGATCACTTTACACACATTTGCTGGAAAAATTATTTGATCTCTGCAATATTCCCATCTCCTTGATGAAAGGGAATGCTA